>NC_092038.1:29644339-29947278 GCF_003086295.3 Arachis hypogaea
TACAGAAGTCCGTACAAATCATGAGTAAATAGTCAAATTTGTCCCAAAAAAGATTATTCATTCTTCAAATTGGTCTTCAAAAAAATTTTTTAATCAAATTCGTCACTCAAAGATTTTAAGTTAGTCACATTAGTCCTTCTATTACTAATTACGTCAAAATTTTCTGATGTGACACATTAAGTGAAACTACACTGACTACAGCATACGGTTGACAGTCCTAATTGCCTCTAATATAATAAATTTATGAAATTAGATCAAATCAATTCCAAATTGAGGGGAATCTTGAGACATTGAAATCCTTCCATTTGGGATTAATTTGATCAAAATTCATAAACTTATCATGTTATCAATAGGGCTGACAATTCATACCCTACCCGCGGGTATCCAACCCGGTCCAACCCGTTCGGGTAGGGTACGGTCCGGGTATGTCTGCGGGTAGGGTATGGTACGGGTTTAGGGTGTACCCTACCCTACCCTACCCGCACCTCATATATAACACATAATTTATAGAAATCTCTCTATATAGTGAAGGAAGTGAGAATTGAACCCACAACATCTCTTATGTAATGATTTATAATAAGTGAACAACCACTAAACTAGTTAGTTAATTTAGTAATTTAGAGCATTAGTTTTTTATTTTTTATGTTATTAATACGTATAACATTCGAAATAATTGAATTTTATATATACTTTGAAAAAATTTGATATTTCTGCGGGTAAGGTAAGGTAAGATTTAGAATTTTAAGGTGCGGGTAGGGTTAGGGTCGAGAGATTCTCAACCCGCAGGTAGGGTAGGGTAGAGTTTTAATAAAATTTTCAACCCGCGGGTAGGGTTAGGGTAGGGTCCAAATCCTACCCTACCCTACCTATTGCCAGCCCTAGTTATCAACTAATTAGGACTGTCAGGTATGCACTGTGATGTTACTTAAGGTGTTATTTCAACAAATTTCAATGTCATTAATAGAAGTGATTTAAAATTTTTGAAAGACAAACTTGATTTAAAATAGATCTTTTTGGAGAATAATTTGGAGAATGAATGATGTTTCGTGCATAAATTTGACTATTTACTCTGCAAATAAAAAAGCTCTACATATTTTTATTTTTATTTTTCCCCACTAGGTGAGGTATTTAAGTGTGTGGTTGGATTGGAGTTTGTCAACCTAGAGTTTGAATGAAGGTGGTTTTATAGATTGAATATACAAAAGAGATTTCTAGGATTAGAATCTTGATCTTACACATAGAACTTGCCCAAAACAACCACTTCCGCTAAACTATTCCTTGGGTTTTCTTCTGGAATGTTCTATATACTGCAAACTTCACAGAATTAAATTGAGGCTAACTTAACAGTATATCCCAAAGATCTCACTAAGAACAGAACCTATTTATTCAAATCAATTGCCCCTTATGTTATCAAGGGTGGGATTTAATGCTAGAAGTTAGGTCCAACTATATTTGAGAGATTATTAATTAACGAATTAAGTGATAAACAACTCAAGTCCCGAAAACAAAGGTGATAAACAATCAAACAAATAGAGCGCCACATCTATACTAATTAGGCATGGTTTCAAAAGATCGTTCCAAATATATATGCACACCTTAGTTAATACAAACTTAACCAATATAAAAATTAAAACTTGTAAAACAACACCGACAAATAAATATAGAAATAATAGATCCAAAAAATTATTTCAAGAAAGTTGAACTAATGCAATTATAAATAAAGCTAAAAAAGGAAGTACCTTCTTGTCAACATAATCAGCCCAGAACCTAGCCTGAGATCTTTGATACGGATCAGAAGGTAGGAGCGGAGATCTATCATTCCAGACCTCATCAATGTACTGAACGGCGATGAGAGACTCGCAGATGGGTTTGCCTTTGTGGATGAGAACAGGGACTTTCTTGTGAACTGGGTTCATTTGAAGAAGAAGATCGCTCTTGTTCCATATATCCTCTTCAATGTACTCGTACTTTATACCCTTCTCTGCAAGCGCAATTCGAACCCTCATACCATACATGCTCGCCCATAAATCCAGAAGAACCACCTCATTCTCCATTTTTCGGTTTCTCAGTAGATAACACTACTACTACACTAGCTAGCTAGTATGTGGAAATGGACTAATGGAACAGAGAGCACGTATATAGCTGCCAATAATGTAAGTAATTGAGATCTTGACTTTTTTGAATCACGTGACATTGTTAACGTCACACAAATTACGTGTCATGTGAGAGTTCATTTGGGAGATTTTTTTTATTTAAATAAATATTTTAGTTACCGAAATAAATAATTGTAAAAATTAATACCAAAAGTCGTATGTCATTTATATTATAAGTGAGATATGTGTACATTTATTTTGTTTACACTTTAAATGAGATACATGTTAAACTAATGCATTTACAATGTAAACGAGATATAGTAGGACAAATTTTTAACTGTTATAAAAAGATGTGTAACTCTTAACATTTTTCACATACATTTCATATTTTCTTTTCTTCTGTTTTTCGTACAAAAAGTAGGCAAAAGTGTCCAGTAATATGAATATGTTGTTGTCCCCTGCTGTGAAACCACTGGAGGCTTGGCACCGCTCCACCAACTCTCACGCCTCCGTGTCGTACCACCTCTAAAAGTCACGGAAGCACTCCCAACTGGCTCCCGTTTGTGCGTAGCCCAAGGTGGTACGTCACGTCCTGCAGGGTGATAGTGGCTTCACCCCACAGCATATGGAACATGTGGATCTCCTAACGCCATCGCTCCACGAAAGCTGAAGTTAGGGAGTTGTCAAATACGAAATTTCTGAGAGACACCGTGTCGCCGAATCCAACCTCCCTTAAATACGAGACGATGGCATTGGGTGGAGGAAACGTGTGACTCACTCGTCGAGATAGGAGTAGATGAAGTCTCTGACAAAGAAAAATATTTCATAATTATTAAAAATTAAAAATTTGCACAAGTCCATCAACATATCAAAATGTCTTGATTATTCTATACATTTGTTTAACATAATTTTACATGTATGTACTAACTGAATTTATGCCGACACAATTTTCTGTTAATATGTACTTTCTTAATTAATACACATTTTTTAATTACGTTACGTGAAATTAAAACATTCAATAAAGTAATTAATAATATAACTATCAAACTTGAATAGTTACTAACTAAATTAATAAATTAAGACACGTATGACCAATAAACTAGACTCAACGATTGAAAAATATCTACCCCAACATTTAAACTCTAAATTAATAATTTTGTAGTTAACAGCGTAATTACCAAAAAATGATAACTACATTTCTAGAATTACTAATTTTTATCAGTGACATATTCCTAATGATACAAATTCTATCTCGTTCTTGACAAGTACTCTAACCAATTAACCATAACTAGATATATATGGATTACATACAACTCAAAATAATAGAATTAACTGTAAAATTGGCTGCTTCGACATTGTGTCATATCGAATTCGGCCTGTTAATATCCCGATCATGTGTATCTACGCATGCCATCTTCGTATTACTCGATAATATGGTTAGAAAAGGATAAAAGAGAGGAGAAAGTGGTCAAAAGGTTCGAACTATGGCCCATAATCTCGCTGTAAATAACATCTATATATAATCGTCATTTAACTTTATCTCGCTTACACTGTAAACGAAATATACACGTGTCATGCATATATGTCTTATTTCGTTTATAGTGTAAACGAGATAGTGCAAATGAAATAAAAGTGAAGAACGGATTTTGATAATAATTTTTATAATGATTTATTTTAATAATTAAAATATTTATTTAAATAAAAAATCCTTCATTTGGGTTGCATTTGTAAACATGTCTCGCCCTTTTTTACAAAATTAATGTTTGTACTTATCAAGGTTCTAGACATCGACCCCGTATTTGAACTGTTTTAGTTATTATTTTATTAATTTAAAAATTTAACTAATTTAATTATAGTTTAATTAAAATAATATAATTATAATATAATAATATATAAAATTAAAAATAAATATATAAAAATATAAATATATTTTAATATAAATATTAAAAATATATAAAATAAAAATACAATATCAACTACAATTTTATATAAATAATATTTTGAAACTAAATTAAATATTAAACAATTAATATCATTAAATAAAAAATTTAGAGATCCAATTTATTTAGTTATAATTTAATTAAATTATATTAAAGTAAGTAATATATTTAATTTAATATTGTAATATATACAAAATTATTTACATACTATATATTATGAAATAATAATAATAAAAAAGATAGTTGCAGCAAAAATTAATATATTCTAGTGTTTAAATTAATATGTTTTAGCATTTTGTTTTGTATTAAAAATTATAAGCAACAAATTGTATAATTAAAACCCATTATTTTTGGGCTTAGCCCAATAGCTAACAAACTACGTGATATAGTTGCCCTGATTTCTCTTTCTCATTTTTTTTTTTCGCGTTGCAAGTTCTATTTTGTTGCATATCATTTTACAAGTGTTGGCTCCAAACATTATTGTTAAACTCTTGAGTTAACTTGTAAACTCAGTTAGACTTGATTCGATTCAGTCAAATTTAGATAAATTCGTGAGTCTAAGATCGTTTGTATTTTTCTTTATTTAAAAAAAAAACGTTATTTTGAATCCAAAAAAACACTTCTTTTTTATTAGGGTTATGATAACACTCCCAAAAAATTAAAAAAAACTCACTCACAACTCACTTATCTGCGTCGTTTCTCTCAATTTTCACTTTTTTCATATTCTGCCGCAGTCGCCGATCCCCGTCGAATTGTCGTTGTTCCCCTGCGTCTTCTACCTCTACTCTGATTTACGTCATTGTCTTTGTGAATTTTACCTATATTTCCCTCTGCTTTGTATTTCTTTACATCTCCCGCAACTCCATCGTGCTATCAACGTTCACAAGTTCGACTATTTATCCTACAGTCCTATTTGCTCTGGTTTACACCGTCGTGAAATCTATGAGTATTTGTCGCCGTCGTTTCGTGCTGCTGCTGCACCCTCACCACCGCTGCCTGTTGCAGCCTTGTCTTCGATTTGCTGTTGCTGGGACTTTACCCCTTCTTTTCTTTTCTATTCTCTATTTTTTGTATGCCTTTTGCTCTTTCTTTGAGCCTTTGCTTCTTGATTTAGTTTTTTTTTTGCTTTTTAAATTTTATTGCTTCTAATTTTAGCCTATTGTTTATCGTTTATGTTAGATGGCCAGATAGTTCATCCATTCATGGCTGATTAGTAATTAATTATTTTGATTAGAGTTAATTTGATCATTTGATATTGTTTAATGTTCAATTAAAGATTTAGTATTACAAATTTAGAATTTTTTATTTTGTGTGTTCTATGTTGTATTTGTATAAGAATAATTATAGCGAATTTGAATGTGTATTTTAAAGTATTTGTTATAATGTATGCTATTATTTTAATTTATTATGTGCTTCAAAATTGATATTATTAATTTTGAAGGGTTAGAATTGAGTAAATATACATTAATATATATATATATATATATATATATATATATATATATATATATATATATATATATATATATATAAACTTCATAACAGGTGAACTCGTATGAGTCTACGAGTTAACTCGCGAGTAGAGTCTAGGTCAGCTCCACGAGTTTACTTAGACTCGCAAGTTTGACAACCTTGACTCCAAGACCAAAAAGCAAGAAAAATATTGTAAGTTTTGGTTGTTTTCAACCTTTTCTCCATGTGCACATGGAGCAGATCCATTGTTTTTCTAAATGGACGAGTCAGTGGAGAAAGGTAGAAGCAGAAGGAGCTGTGAATGGATAAAGTGAGGTAGCATGGTTGACGAACAACACAGAGAAAAAGAGATGTTGACGGGATGACTACATCGGTGAATAGCAGGTGATGACGATGGATGTGCAAAAAAATAGAGAAGTTATATAGTTTGGGCTTCTAGACTTCTAAGTCTTCCTCCCTTTTTTGTTAATATTTTCTCTAGAGACTGGATTAGTGCAAAACAATGCAGTTTGGAGCAAAAATCATAAACAGTTTGATTTTCGGTTCGACTTAACCGATTGATTTCTGCTAGTTTAACAGTCTATAGATAGTTTTCAAATTTCAATTTGACGGTTGTCTTATCAACTGAATCTTAAAAAATAAAAACAAACAATTTCCAGTCCGATCAATTCGACCAACCGGTTCGATCCAACTTTCAGAATCTTAGTGCTTATTTTTAATTCATTCAACCATATAATCAGACATACAAAGATATTACCTCGTGATAATGTTATTCGTACGTTAAAAATAGTTTTTAAAATTAGTCATTAATATTTTTTTACCAAAGATAGGGAGATTCGAACCCGCAACCTCTTAGATGAGTACGGGTAGACTATGCCATTTGAATTATAACTCATTGGTTAGTCATTAATATATTTGTATATAAATATATGTGTAATTTAATTTATTTTAAATATGTATTTATACGTATATTTTATATTAGTTGTTCTGGTCCAAGTAATATGGCGGAGTTATAGAGCCTCCTTTCCGTCCTTGTGGGATGATGGTTGATCTATACGTCGGCAGGGATGAGCACCAAGGGGAGGAATACCTGCAAAAAGCACTCTGACGCTCAAGTTAGAGTGAGTACCAGATAATAGAGATGATATTCAGAGTGAATAGCTTACCTTTTATATGCTCAAAGTTTTGTATTTATAGAGTTATTATGCTATAGGTGGTTATTCCATGGTTCTAGTATTTTGGTAACTACTTCTGTACGGGTTCATCTGGTTCCGTTATAGCCGAGATTCTCTCTAACCGAAATAGGTTCGTTTTATTTATTTTATTCAAATTCCGATTTATAGGTAAATTTTAGGCCGAGCTGTAGCTAACGGATCAATAGGTAAACTTAGGCCGAGGTATAGGTTTCATTGGCCGAGTTACAGGTAATGGATCAAGACTTGCTCTCCGAATAATAGGTGGCAATTACCGAGTAATACGGAATGGACCAAATTGTAATGGCCGAATTATAGCTTGTAGCTGCCGAGTTATTGTGACCAGATCATAGCCCCCAAGCTTGACCTGTTTATTCTTAAGAGAAGTAGGTTGACCTTTTATAAGGATTGAGTTATAACTTGGCAGGATATAGAAGAGATGCGGTTGTGTTAATATTCATAGATATAAAGATCAGCCCCCAAGATCAACTTGATAATCTTGAAAATAAGGTTGGGAGAAGATTGTCATTGGGAAAGGTGTTGCTCATACCAGCATATTGTTGAACGAGATTGTTTGTCAGACTGATGCCGACTTATTGATGTCGGTATGCTTGGATTGATTTTGACTTATAATTATAAGTCTATTTGAAGTGATTTTGACTTATAGGTGTCAAATTGTTAGAAATGACTCCGACTTATAGTTGCCAGTTTGTTGGAAATGATTACGACTTATAGTTGCCGATGAGTGATTGAAGGCTGAGTTTGCTCTCAGATTGAAAGATGAATTTGTTCTCGGATTGTTATAGTGATTGATTATATAAAATGATAAACTATGTAAAAATGGAGTAATTTGTATACGTAGAATAGATAGATATCTTAAAGAAGTTATGATGTATTCAAATTAATGACATTAGATACCTTCACCAGTCGATTTTGAATTCCCTATTTGTGTTGAACATTATAAATGCAAATTTTGAATTTATTAGTTACAGTTAAAACTAAGCTCCGTCATTCCAAAAATAGATAATTAAAGAAAATGGAAAAAAACATGAATAAGACTATATGAGCATTGAGTAATTAAAATGCAGTTGAAGAAGAAAACAATAATTACTAACAATAATAATATAAACAACAAATAGAAAAGTTTTCAATAATAAATGAAAACAATTGAGAAACAATAAGAAAACATGCATCTTATTACAATAATGCTAGGGAACCAAGAAGGTCTCCAGCCAAAAACCTGCCAATTCCTGTTGGGCTGGGATCTAGAAGCTCAATCCACCTTAACAACATCCAAAATTAACCTAGGTAAACACAATTAACCTAACTAAACCCTCTTTTTTAATTTCACCGTTTCACCGTTTCACAACTCAGAAACCATCGACGGCAGTGCCATACTACCAGGTTCAGCTCGTGGCATTATCCCCCGCCCCCGACGAACGCTGCTCTTCGGTCCACCACGTATGGGCAACATCCGACCTCCGTAGCTCGCTTCAGAATGCCGCAAAACTTCCTTCCCATCAACGTGGTCACTGCCGCGTTACTTGGAGTCAACACCATCTACGCCGCAGCGTCGCCGTGCCACCCAGTTGCAAGGAACAAGGAGGTTCTCTTTCACATCAAGAGTGCGCTGCTGCTGCTGCATGTCAGTGATGGCGGCACCCTTGAAGCCTCTCTGCCTTGTACTATCGCGATAGGACGTCCCCTGCCCCAGCTTCGAAACATCGCTTGACGGAACTAATTGGTAAGTGTTTAATAATTGGAGTTGATTGATATAGGGTCTGAGTACCGTGGTTTACAAGTTGTTGGATGTTGCCGTTGATTTGGTTATAAACATATATTTGTTAGATGTTGTTGTTGATTGAATATGACGGTTTTGTTAAAGAATTTGGTTATGGTGTTTTATTTTGCTAGATGATTCTTTTCTACTATAGTTGGGAAATAATTGAATACTAATTATATACATTATTGGATTTTGTCCAACAGTTGATTTTTAAAACAAAGTGCCCCTGATCTGTTGCTGAAACTTAGCATCATACATAAACATAGATTTCCTTTCATACTTCATATGCACTTCCAACTTGTTGCTGAAACTTAACATCATCCCACCTGCATATGTGTTTTCTATGTTGCATGTGTTTTTTCCCAAATTATTATTCCAAAATTATTATTTATTCATATGCACAGCAGTTCAAATAAATAAAAGGAAAAGGGAGAATTTGCCAGCACGAATTTTAAAAAATTATAACCAGCAAATTCAATTTAAATTTATAAGATTTTAATTAGATGCATTGTATCATTGTGGCCACAAGCATAGGAAAAAACTATTCATTAGTTGTACACGAGCCAAAATTTATGAAAAAGTATATTTCTTTATCGGGACAGTTACCAAAGCAAGTAGAAAAGGAAAGTTGAGTTGAGATCTCTATAGTCTATTGAATATGACTCGTATCATTAATTATTAGTTCAATTAGCTTTAGTGGATTAGACTTTGTAAGTAAGGTTACTGATTCAAGAAACACGCTATTGGTAGCTATTGGTAGGTATGAGATGAGGAGATGAGTTTTAACTCGATCTAGTGGTAGCTATGAGATTATTATCTAATTGAGTAACTGTATGGTTCTTTTACTATAGCTATTGGTAACTGGAGGGTTCTTAATTGATTTTATGAATGTACATATTCAATAGGGTGTGTTTTACGGCAGATTAAATTTTGATGAATTGGTGGATGTTGTTCTATAAATTGCTTAATTTTGGTGAGTTTATGTAATTAGAACTTGAATGTTGCTGAAAGTAGGGATTGGAAGTTGTAATTGTTAGAGTTTTGAAGTTCCTATTTGCAATTGTTAAGAGATTGGAAGTTGCTTTATCTTTAGGAGTTGGATTTTGCTGAGTTGCATGTGTGTGGATATTCGATTGTGCAGTTTTTTTAAATTGGACTATTTTTTTTGCTACAAAATTCTGTTTGTTTCCCATTAAAAAGGTTAGATGTTGTTTATTTTAAACGTTGGTGTCTTTGATGGTGTTCAAATTTAGGCGATTAATTACTACTTAGTTTACTCTACATGTATATGCTCAAATGTGTTGTATTCGATATGCATGGTTTACAATTTAAATAGAAAAACACAAAGGGTTCAGTTATCTACACATGGTGAAACAAAGCCATTTTATCTACAAATTTTTTGTTTATATATTATTGATCATATTAAACAGATGTTCGTTCTAGCGTGCATGTGGATGGTTCTTGATTGATTTTGTAAATGTATATCTTCAATTAAGGTGTGTTATACGGAGGATTAAATTTTGATGAATTGTTGGATGTTATTCTCTAAATTGCTTTATTTTGGTGAGTTGATGCAATTGGAACTTGGATGTTACTGAAATTAGGAAAAAGAAAATTGCAATTGTTAGAGTTCGATGTTGCTGTTTGCAATTGGTAGGAATTGAAAGCTGCTTTACTTTCGGCGTCAGACGACCATCTTGTACATCACAACAAGTCCAGAAACAAACTTAAAGAAGTGAGAACCCCCTTAACAGCACCGAGCATGAAGACCATGCTGCAGCGTGCGGGGTTACCTATGAAAAAGCCAAGCAAGGGGACAAGACAACAGAAGATGAAAGATATCTAGAAAAATAATGATTTTGTATCCATTTGAGACACTTGTGATACTTTTTTTAAAGTATTTACTTTTTTAGGCCATACACAACATATTTTTGTGCAGATAGCTGGTTGTTTTTGGCAACATCCACGTGGATGTTGCTTCTATTATGCAGCAGGATGTTCCTTTACCCGACTAAATAGATGTTTTTGAATATATGTTCCGAGTTTATATATGTTAATTAGTAGATGATGCCTTTATTTCTTTAGGTAGTGAATGTCTTTTCTATTTCTCAATATTTCTCGGCAAGTTTCTTGGTGTTTGTACATTGCTTTTTTGCCAATATATAAGTGGATTTTCGTTCTGTTAATCAGGAGCATCTTCTATTTTCAGACTAAATGGAAGTTTTTTTTATATATTTTACTAGTATTCTTGTATTGCAGTTGTGGATGTATCTAGTTCTTTAAGCATTGTATGGCCTATTTATGTAATAAACCTACTTGACAGGTTTCTTTGTTTGTTAATGCCAATATCTATATGGATGTTGCTTTTGTTAGGAATTAGAATGTTCCTTTACCTTACTAAATGGATGTTTCTACATATATGTTCCGAGTTTTTCTGTTTTAAATAGTAGGGATGCTTCTATTTTCTTTAGGAAGTAAATGTCTTTTCTGTTCTCTAATATTCTTCGGCAGGTTTATTGGTGTTTGTACCTTGTTTTTTTAATCAAGATATAAGTAGTTTTTTGTTCTACAGCAGCATCTTTTGTCTTTAGACTAAATGGAGGTTACTTCATATATTATCCTAGTTTTCTTGTGTTGCAGTTGTGGATGACTGTATTTATTTAAGAATTACATGACATTTTTTTTAATTCTACTCGGCATGTTTTTCCGTGTAGACACCTGATTATTTTTGCAAAGACTCAAGTGGATGTTATTTCTGTCAAGCATTCAGATGTTTTTTTTCCTATACTAAATGGATATTACTTTAACAGAAGCCATGTGAATGACAAATAAAAAAAGTTTATCCTACATAATTAACAATAAATTTGTCATCATGCCAAGATGAA
Organism: Arachis hypogaea; assembly: GCF_003086295.3. Lineage (NCBI taxonomy): Eukaryota > Viridiplantae > Streptophyta > Magnoliopsida > Fabales > Fabaceae > Arachis > Arachis hypogaea. Next base: position 29,655,707 of record NC_092038.1, read on the forward strand.
ATGAAAGGAATCATAATATTCATTCAACTTATTCATACAATTTGCAACACTGTATAATCAGGAATTCATCATAACAAAAAATAATACAAGAATCCTATATTTTGTTAGAGGGGTGAGGCTCATCGTTTAAAAAATTGTTATATCATTACTATACAACTAGCTAAACAAAGAACAACTTTCTATCTGTTACACTTGGATCGCGTCTTTTTCACTTCATCTGGTTCATCAACTGCTTCAAATTTCTCGTCTATCAGTTCAAATTAACCAATCATCTTCAAGTAGACTTTCTGTTTTTCAATGTAATCTTGAAGCTCGGAATGCTTGGATGTATCTTCTGATGATGTAATACATTGCTTCTGCAAAAAGCAAAAATGAAGAAAAAATAGAGCTGTTGTGATTTCTTAACAACTCAGCTTCTTTAATTTGTTGATCTTCCTCTTATTAAATTAAAAAACATAAGTATAGCTTGAATGTAATTAACCAAGTTGCCTACTTACTATAACACATGCAAGGCACCATATCTCAGAGAAACCAGAAGCAATACCAATCAAGATTAACCATTTTTCTATAGGAAAACATTGATAATGAATGAGTTGATTGTTTGCCAAATTTATTCTTTTGAATATCTTCATAGGTTCAGAATCTCCTACACAATACATATATCACAGACCAACAAACTATTTAATAATTTCCATACAAGCTACAAGCACCTCAACCAAAATGTATAAGATGGAGAACATAATTGAATTAGCAGAAAAATCCATATAGAATAAAGAGAAATATCCAGCTAAAAGCAAATGAAACATCCACCAAAATAAAAATAGCCCGTATAGAACTTACCATCCTTTCTAAGATGACCAAATCTGCATCACTGGCAAGGTAAGCAAGATCTTGTGACACTCTTGTAAGATCAATAACCTACAATCCGTTGATCGAAGGAAGAGACAACAATAAAATCATTACAAAAATTTGATGTTCTGATATCATACATCGAATTAAAATACTATAATTTTCAAAACTAAACAACATTGTTTATTTTTTTTACAAGTAAATCATTGCTGGAGTTAGCAATTAAAAGATTTGGAATTTTAGGTACTACATGATGTTACTGTGTGAAATTTTCAAGGATGATGGCATACCTAAATCTTCATCAGCAACAACAGTAGAACACAAAAATATCAAAATTAATAACAAAAAATTGGATTTTAAATTAAACTGCAAAAGAAAGAAAGAACAGAAAAGAAAAACTAAAAGAATATGAATTGGTTCACCAGAAAAAAGGAGAAAGAATTAAGAAGGTAGAAACGAGAGGGAGAAGAAGGACGTTGAGGTGGTCGACGTCGCTTCGAATCGCGGGGGGAGAGGGGCTGCGGTGGTCGGGCGGCGCTGCTGCGACTCGCGAGGGAGAGGTCGATGCGGTGGTCGGCGGCACTACTGCCAACGCGAGAGAGAGTGGCTGCGGTGGTCGTCTTTGTTGCTGCAAATCGTAGAGTGGAGGGGCTACGGCGTTCACACGAGAGCTCCCTCCAGCGGCAACGTACGTGGCGCAATCTGGTAGTGGTGAGGCGGCGTTCTGAGTGACGAAAGGTCCAAGTGAAAAGAGGGGTAGTTACTGAGAATGTGTTTTGATCTCTAGAAGAAAAGTTACTTTTTTTAACCTAGTTACCCAAAACTTAATTAATGCTAATTATTTAAATTTTGATTTTTTTTAAATATAAAAATTAATTATTAGATAATATTGTTTAAGTTGGCTGATTCAAATCTTGGTTCCATATACTTTTCCATCTTATTAACGTGTCAATAAGAATACGAGTTGTTTCGCTGAAATTAATTAGAAAGTGTCGTTACCATTGTAAGTTGCTTGAAATTTTTTTTGATAGCAACATAAGAAGAGAAAAAGGAATCGGCATAAGAATAAATGTGGTGAATATAGCAAAACAATGTAAAATAGGGAATAAAGCAAATACTTATTTATGAGTAATAGGTGAATTTAAAATGAACATAAAAAAATTCACTATTACTAAAAGGATAGAATAGATGATAAATTGCTGAACTAGCACTTTGAAATTATGAGATTCGTATTTGATTGTTTGGATCTTATATAATTTTACTCTTGATCATGTACTAAAGATAAGAAAATCAATTTTTTTTTTATCAAATGCTTGTAAATTGTACTTACACAATTTCTGATGAAAACATGAAAGTTGAGCATGTATTATATGCAACTAGAATTATATAACACTAGATGATATTACTAGAAAATTTGAAAAGATTTGTATTGAGTTGCGGGATCTTGCTCATTGTGCCACCTTAATTGGGAGAAAATTAAGTTTGAATCTTCATCTATGCTTTCATTACAGTGAGTGATGTTCATGCCCTTGATTTGAAGTTTTATCAAAATTTTAACAATAGCTAATGCAATTTTTGCTTCTATTTCTTTTAAACAAGAGTTTGACTAAAATTATTAGCTTTCAATAATTGATAATGATAGATATAAAGGTAGATCAATCATGTACAAAAACATAACATCAAAGAATAAATAATAGCAAAAATTGATATATTTTATATTATCTTTATTTTTTCACTAATCAAATTACTTGTAAAGACATCATAATTTTTTTTAATTTATTTAGAATAAAAAATTATCAAATATTGTGATGTTATACTAGATAAGGCATAAATAAAATTGAGTAGCAAACATTTTCAAAATACGTAAAGTGCAAAAATAATGTATATGTCATCTGAAAATTTGTTCAAAAATATTATAAAAAATTGTTAAATTTGGTTAAAAAATTTGAATATAATTCCAAGTTTATGAATATAATTCCTCTTTACTTAGATAAAAATTTGTGTGAACTATTTCCGCTATATTGGTGCTAGTAACCGATTCAGGTATTAGATGTGAATGATCGTAGCGAAGATGACAATCCGAGGGTGGATTTTTTAGTTGAATATATTTTGGCAAATAAATTGTTGGGTGTGCCTGTTGAAGATTAAATTTGATAGAGTGGTAGTGGATATAGGTAAATATTGAAGATACATACTGCTAAAATGTTATTAATTGAAATGTGGGTTGTTTTTTGTTGTAGGTGAGAAAGCGTCTAATGTAACATCAGCTGGGTTTAGGACTTAGGTGAAGAAAAGAAAGGCTGCTGAAAAAAGGCTCGACTACCATTCATGAAAAGGATAGTGAAGTGGAGGTTATGCAGCTGCGTACTAAAGCCAAAATAATTATATTAAAAATAAAAAAAGGTTGATATGTCAGGATATGAGAAACTTGACTCTATGCAAATGAAAGGGAAAGTTGAAGAAGAGAACGTTGGAGAGTCATTATCAATTCAGAAGAGTCAGAAATTGTTACATGGCTACTATGGTGACAAAGATTCTGATTCATTGTGGTGTGAGAGCATTATCAATTTGGTAGTCTTGCCAATCAAGTGGCTCAATCTGCCGACAATATTTAACAAGTGGAAGACGTTGGTGATCTTGGTATCGATCACTATCTCCAAGTGTTAGTTGATATTGATGTGTTTGCTGTGGTTGGTTTTCAGATTTGGAGAGTCTGTCAATCATTTTGTATTTTGGTTTTGCGAGTAATGGATGCAAGATTCCTATGTATTGGTCAGACACGGGAGTTGAAACATGCAAGACGATGATGGGCTGAAAAAGGTTACCAATGCAATGCTTTTGAAGGAAGAAAGAAAAGGCAATATTTGGGATGTCAGAGGCGGTGAAGGAAAACTGATGTTGCATGTTCTGTTTATACAAATAAGTTTGATTAATCCATTTTGCTTTTGATAGTAGTTGACTATGAACTTCTACCGAAGTTTTTTATGGTTGTTTTTTTATTATTAATTAGCTATAATTTGATTGGTATAACTTGAATATTCGGGGTTTATCGAGTTGCAAAGTTCTATGATTTCATTTGATTGTTAAATGTGCCGTTGTATTTGTAGGTAAGGATATACTATGAGTAATTGCAATGATTAAGTAGATGGTATGGTTTGAGCATAATTTCAATTTTCATTATTATAATATAGAATTTATGGTATTTGAACTATAAAGATGTAACGAAATCAAAAGGTCTAGACATGAAACAATTAAATGCATGCCATTGACCATTAATATTTACCATTGTAGGAGGTGTGGGTGGATCTTGTGTCTTTTAGATTATAGGGTAATCAGCTTATCATTGGGTTGTGTTGCTATTTTCTTTATCACCTCGACTATTCTGTTGCAGAAGTTTGGTCACCCTTTGAATTTCACCTTTAAGGGACTCATTTATAGCTATCAGTTTTTCCTGAGAGAAAGTCGAGATGATTGAATTTTGTGGTTCTGTCATTGGTCAAATGTCTGCAAAATGAACGAAAATAAGGGAGAGAGCTCGGCGAAAAAAAAGGAAATAATTGTTAGGAGGTGTACTTTAAACTGGTTGCCTGTAAATGGATTAGATAAAAGAGATTAGAAGTGACCGTAACTCCGTAAGAGTGCTTGAAATGTCTTCACGTCGGCTCCCGACGGTTGAAGGTACCTATAAGGGACCCCGACAAGATAGCAAAAATTGCGTCTTTTATCATAGAAACGGACAATTTTAAGTGTCTGCAAGTGTTATGCGTGTCCGTTTCTACTTATCTCTGATGAAGCTTAGTTATATGGAATTGCCGAGTATCGTGCAATCGTCTCATTTTCATCGCGTCAGAAGTAAGACAATCCAGAAGGCGAATAGCAGCGAATTTGAGACGTCCAGCTGGTGCACGAAATTGTGATCACACTTTTCACAACTCTGCACAACTAACCAGCAAGTGCACTGGGTCATCCAAGTAATACCTTCCGTGAGTAAGGGTCGATCCCACGGAGATTGACGACTTGAAGCAAGCTATGGTCATCTTGTAAATCTCAGTCAGGCGGATTCAAATGGTTATGAGTTTAATAATTAAAGGATAAATAAAATGTAAAATAAAATAGAGATACTTATGTAATTCATTGGTGGGAATTTCAGATAAGCGTTTGGAGATGCTTTGTTGCTCCTGAACCTCTATTTTCCTATTGTCTTCATCCAATCATGCATGCTCCCTTCCATGGCAAGTTGTATGATCCTCTCAGTGAAAATGGTCTGGCTACGGTCTCTATACGGCTAATCAACTGTCAGATTTCTCGACTCGGATGAAAAATACCAGGCACAGCTACCGCAGGGCTAATCATCTGTCGATTCTCACTTGTGTCGGAATAAGATCCATTGATCCTTTTGCACACTGTCACTGCGCCCAACATTCGCGAGTTTGAAGCTCCTCACAGTCATCCTTTCACAGATCCTACTCGGAATACCACAAACAAGGTTTAGACTTTTCAGATCTCAGGAATGCTGTCTATTGATTCTAGCCTATACCATGAAGATCCTAATCATGGGGTCGAATGCTCTGTTGTCAGGAGAGACGATGCAAATCCATGGATCAGAGACCCAAGAAAGTATACTTCGGCTGGCGTCCAATGACTATGTTGAACATCATGTAGACCGCTTTGTGGTTGTCAGGCACGCGGATCTTGGCTAAGTGAGTACTGAAGATAGTGGGTGATTGTCACGGGTCACCCCTTCAGTCTGACTTAACTGAATTAAATACAAGAGTATATCTTGGAGAAGAAGTAGGCATGAATTAAAGGAAAAACAATAGTACTTGCATTAATTCATGAGGAATAGCAGAGCTCCTCACCTTAATCTATGAGGTGTAAAAACTCCACCGTTGAAAATACATAAGAGAAAAAGGTCTAGGCATGGCCGAGTGGCCAGCCTCCCTAAAGATGATCATAAAGCTCAAGGGTTCCAAAGAAGACCCTCATACAATAGTAAAAAGTGCTATTTATACTAAACTAGTAAACTACGTTTACAGAAAATGAGTAGATAGTGCAAAAATCCACTTCCGGTGCCCACTTTGTGTGTGCTTGGGTTGAGCTTTGAAGCTTTCACGTGCATAGGCCATCCTTGGAGTTAAACACCAGCTTGGGTGCTAGTTTGGGCGTTTAACTCCAGCTTTGGTGCCAGTTCTGGCGTTTTACGCCAGAAAAGGGTCTCTGGCGGGCTTTTGGATGCCAGTTTGGGCCATCAAGTCTCGGGCAAAGTATGAACTATTAAACATTGCTGGAAAGCCCAAGATGTCTACTTCTCAACGCAATTGGGCTTCTGTAGCTCCAGAAAATCCACTTTGAGTGCAGGAAGGTCAGAATCCAACAGCATCTGCAGTCCTTTCTCAGCCTCTGAATTAGATTTTTGCTCAGGTCCCTCAATTTTAGCCAGAAAATACCTGAAATCACAGAAAAACACACAAACTCATAGTAAAGTCCAGAAATGTAAATTTTGCGTAAAAACTAACAAAAATATACTAAAGACTAACTAAAACATACTAGAAATTACCTAAAAATAATGCCCAAAAGCGTATAAATTACACGCTCATCACAACACCAAACTTAAATTGTTGTTTGTCCCCAAGCAACTGAAAACAAAATAGGATAAAAAGAAGAGAATATACAATAAATTCCAAAATATCAATGAAGCTTAGTTCCAATTAGATGAGCGGGACTAGTAGCTTTTTGCTTCTGAACAGTTTTGGCATCTCACTTTATCCTTTGAAATTCAGAATGATTGGCATCTATAGAAACTCAGAATTAAGATAGTGTTATTGATTCTACTAGTTCAGTATGTTGATTCTTGAACACAACTACTTATGAGTCTTGGCCGTGTGGTGCGGTATTTTATAACCCACAAACTAACCGGCAAGTGCACCGGGTCGTACCAAGTAATACCTTACGTGAGTAAGGGTCGATCCCACGAGGATTGATGGATTAAGCAATAATAGTGTTTGATAGGATTAATTAGACAAACAGAAAAGAGTGTTTTGGTATTCAAAGAGCATTAAACAGTAATTTAAGAATTTCAGAAAGCAAGCAGCAATGAGTTGGGAATAAAATATGGAGAAAACAGTTAAGGTTTCTGAGTTATCTATTTTCCAGATTGATTTTTCTTACTAACTAATTTAATCATGAAAGCTTTAATTCATGGCAAACTATATGTGACTAGACCCTAATTCCGTAGACCTTCCTAGTCTCCTCTAAAATTCGTTAACTGTCAATTTCTTGGTCAATTAAATCCAATTAGAAGGTGATGATCAAATTCCAGTTTATATGCCACAAGAATCCTAATTATCCAAAAATAAAGGGATTATATGTCACATATCTCGTTAAATACAAACAATTAGAAATTCAGGATAATATGTTTTCAAGCTGTTGTTCAAGTATAGAGCTTTTCCAAGTTATACAAGAACTCAATTAGAACATGGGTCATACTTCAGTTCTACCCAAATTCATAAAATAAAGAACGAAAATAATTATTGAAATATAAATCAAAACATGGATTATTAGAAAGATCAAACGAATCAATCCATACAAATAGACAGAGCTCCTAACCTTAACAATGAAGGATTAGTTGCTCATAGTTCAGAGAAGAAAACTAGGATTCTGGTAAAATGTACTGTCTTCCAATCTGATGGCATCTAAGTTCCTATTTATAACTAATCCTAATAAATTTAAAATCTAATTATCTAAAATTAAAAATAATATCTTTTCCTAAAAGATAAGATTTGAATTTAAGTTCGAATTAATTAACAGGTCTTCAGTTGATGGGTAGGGACCACTTGATTTGTCCATTCTACAGCTTCTAATCTGTATTTTCTGGGCTAAAAACTGAGTTAAAACAGCCCAGAAATTGCCCCCAGAATTTTCTGTTAATTCTGCAGATCACTAATGTGACGCGTCTGCGTCGTCCACGCGTTCGTGTTATTTGTGCAGATTCCAGTCCACGCGTTGGCGTCAGGCACGCGATCGCGTCATTGCGATTTTCTCCATTCCGCGCGGTAGCGTGAGCCATGCGTCCGCGTCGGTATTCGCTAGTCATCTCCTTGGTTTCTTCTCTTTCTCTGCAGAAACTTCATAAAATCCATCTGAATGCTACCTAAAATAAATAAAATTGCACAAAACTCAAAATAGCATCCATAGTGGCTAAAATATAATTAATTCTTAATTAAACTCAATAAATAGCATCTCCTTAGTTATCCTAGCGGTCGTTTTATTCTTCAGGTTGTGCTCCTCAGTGAAGATGATTCGCCTCCCTTTTGGTGCTATAGGAATAAACAGAAAACCTTTATGCAAAGTGTCAACACCAAACTTAAAGGTTTGCTTGTCCTCAAGCAAAGAAGAACTGAAAATTGAAAGAGATAAGTTATTATGAAGAAAGAAAAAGAAGAGGATAAAAGAATAAGAGAAAATTAGGATTGGGAGAGAGAGAGAGAAAGAAAACTGGGCGGAACTAGTGCGGCACAAGCGATGCGGACGCGTGGGTCATGCGTTCGCGCGGTTAGCGCGTTGTTGAAGTAATGCGAACGCGTGGAGCATGCGTTCGTGTGGAGTGATTTGTTCAATTGGCACAGGGGCAGCCTCGCATTCGCGCAACTTTCTGGTTAAAAACTCATTCTGCCAAAATTGTGGGTGACGCGGTCGCGTGGGTGACGCGATCGCGTGGATGGCCGATGTCAATCAGATTGGACATCGGCTGTTCCGTGAGGTAGACGGGACTAACGCCGTTGTCGGTGATGGTCTCTTTCGACATTTTCTCAGAAGTACACAACGGAGAGAGCAATGGAGGGTGGCAGAAATAAGGAGGTGGATAAAGATAGACGGAGAGGTGAGAGAAGGAGATACGGCAGAGAAGAACTAGGAAAGAAGCATTGAGAGGGATATGGTTTGTCATTAACGTGCACGTATACCTATATAGTGTAGGCCCTATAGTTTAAAGTGAGAAGCTGCTTCGAATACTTTTTTTTCCGTAGAAAATGAGTAATTAATGTACGTCGTTTTTTTTGAAAAAATAAACGATTTATATTTAATGAAAAAGAAGGGATAACAAGTTTAATATAGTTTTAAATTTAAATTTAAAATTATTTTTCAGTGTTCAGCTTTTAAAATTACGTTTACGATGTCTTTGATTCCCGTGCCAAACCCAAAAACGAAGCATCGATTATAGTGGGCGTAAATGAAGGCGTATGTGGCACGGTACCTGACTTATCTAGTGAGCCGTTTTGCAGTATATAAGTTCACTACCCAGTTTTCCTTCATCGCATCTGGTGATCCATACTAACGAAGGTCCTCCTTTAACCTTCTGCTTCCACGACGTATTCACTAAATTTCAATCAAATAGGATGAAATTTGGTGCAACCTCCGAGAAAGGCAGAAGGGGAAAGAAGGCTGGATATGGGAGAACGAAAGGGAAAGGGAAAGTAGTGACCCCACTCGTCTCTCCGCTGACTCTTCTGCCTCGCAAAATATGGGAGAGAATTGCAGCAAGGGTTGCGTCGGCCTCGATCCATGATCTGTTTAACATGCAGGCGATCTGCAAGGTGTTTCTGGACGCAGCCCGCTCACCTGCGGTGTACAAGGTGGCCTCCATGCCGGAGATACCCGTCGTGTTCGGTTATGACATGGAGGACCGTCCTGAGAATGTGTTCCTTTTTAAAAGCGAGCGCGCAGGAAATCCGGCCGCTATATTCCGTATAGGGATGAGGGAATTCTTCTGGATGGGCCGAAGAGTCGGTGGGTGCGACACCCTGCTTGAAGCCGCCGATGCGGGCGACGTCTAAGCCCGCTACATGTGTGCGATGCTGCTGCTGACGCCTGGTGTTGGGGACGAGGCGGACGCTGGCAGGGGGGTTGAAATGTTTGCGAACGTACTGGCTGCTGGAAAAATCGAATTGTGCAGAGAACTCTTCGGGAAGTTGTTCGTAAATCCGCTGATTGGGGTCCACCCGTCGGATCCAGGGAAGCCCATAGTGTGCCGGTCAAGTGTCTGCCCGACCCGCGGGACCATGGGTGCCGCTAACGATTCGTCGAGTCTGTCGTGCGTCCAATGCCTTGCCGAGTTTGAGGTGTTGCATTTCCTTAGTCTGTTTACTTTCAGATGAAGCTTGTTTGTAACCAAAGTTGAATGTATTTCATTGCTAATGATTCGTGTGGTTGAGTTGTTTGGCTTTGTAAATTTTCGCTTTCGTGGGTCATACAGATGACATATTCGAACCGATGCATATCACGGTGTTTTTACTTTTAAACACTCCCACGCATAACCTTCGATAGAAGTACTATTACATAACTTCATTAGCTAATAGGTCAAGCGGAATATAAAAAAAAAAGAACAAACAGACCAGAACAGTTCAATATTAGCGTTGGGCCTAAACAGTACAATACTAGACCTAAACATACATTGCCGGGGAGGGGAGGGGTCGGTTTACGGTGTCTCCATCCCGTTGTTGCACTGACCCCTAAGACCCGGGACTTCACCTGTCCAGCAAAACGACGGCCAACTGCCGTATCATTTCTACCAGTTGATTCCTGAGTTCATGTCTCTCTCTATCCATCTAGGATACACAGTACTCGCTCGATGCAACGGCCCGTTGTATGTCCTCAATCGATTGGCTAGCTGCAAATGATGTAACTTTGTTAGCAACGTATTGATACCGACGCAAGTGACTAGACGTGGGGGTGTCGCAAGGACACATTTTTCGCTTACCAGATGCACCTGGTTCCGTTGCGGGACTATTTCTAACCGTTGTATCGTGCCATTCGCCGTGAACGACGAATTGATTTAAGTCAGTTGGCGGCGGAAGCTCGCTGCCCAGAACCGGAACAGGCGGAGTCGTCGTCACCGTCGAATCATCCCGTCCACCGCGAACGAATTGATTGAACCCTGATGACGGCGGGAGCTCGCTGCCCAACACCGTTACAGGCGATGCATTCACCTTGAAATAGTCGTTCCAAGCGTTCACGGCCTCTTGGTAACTCCGGTAACGAAGAAGCAGGTTCCGTGGAAAGCCATCCACCTGAGCCGCTGCCGTCTCGCTGTTGGGGTATATTTCGGGTATCCTCCCTCTAAAGACGACGTACCAGACACCTTCTGTGCGCATTCCCATCCGAATGTTAGAGGAGATCTGGTACACACTTGAGAGGGAGAGGTGGTTAGGGTTGATGATGGAATATACAATTTATTGTTTTTTCTCTCACTTGGAGGCTAAGAAATGGAAGAGTAAACAAATAAAGCAACTAGAGTGGTCAGGACTCAGGAGTAGGGCTGCAGGAAGTCTAGGTTCGCGAATAGTGGTGTAATTGCACCAGCAAAGAACAAATAAATAACATTTATCTTATTCCTTTATCAATATAATTATTATACTATCTGAACGCATCGATAAACGGAAACATCTAGGGAAACGTATGCGGTACTAAACCACAACCCCCTAACCCCCTCCCCCCCATGGCAGTATATGAAAAGGCAAAATGCCACAAGGTCAGTCGTCTATCCTCTTCATAATCTCCGATAATCACTCGACGAAGTTCTTGCAAATGGCCGAAAGTCCCGAGAAGGACACTAAGAAAGTGGACGTATCCGTTCAGCACGAATGCCCGCTGAATCGCCTTCCTCGTGAAATTTGGTCAATTATTGCCACCAAGGTTGCATCGACTTCGATTGAGGATCTGTTCAACATGCAGGCGACGTGTAAGGTTTTCCTCGGTGCGGCGAGATCAGACGCTGTATACAAGCATGCGGCGATATCTTATAAATCGCTAGCGCGGTTTTTAGGTAACCTCGACGGGCCTGAAAGGAGATTCCTTGATTGCTGTGTGGAAGTGGGAAATGTGGATGCTATAGTCCGACATGGGTTCGCGGAATATCTTTGGTTTGGTCGCCGTGACAAAGGCATGGAACTGCTTGCTTGGGCCTCAACGGAGGGCAGCGTCGAAGCAGGTTACCTGTCTTCCATGTTGTTAATGTTTGATCACGAAGACGACGAAGACATGGTTAGGGGTGTTCAAATGATGGTGGGTTTTTATCAATTCTGGCCAGCTAGAGAGCTACACCAATTTCTTGATGGATGTTTGCAAAGATAACAAGGTGATCTTAAATGAATTGTTGGCACGCATCTGAACGACCATGACTGTTCACCACTCACGCCAATCCTCCCCCAACTGTACTGTTGAGCGATTCGTCCAGTGTGTCGTGTGTGCAATGCCTGGCCGAATACGATGTGCGGAAGTTCCTGCGGACTTATTGCGTTTAAGTAGTTTTCTAAACCCCAATGATCGAGGTTTTTTAGGAGTTTTTATTATGTAATTGCACTAAATGTATTATTTATTATATAACATGAGAGGGAATTAATTTGAATTTTGTTTCGATCAATGGCTTTGCATTCTCTGTTCGTTCGAGCAATCTATTTTGAAAGATGTATTTCCTATAATTTCACATAATATTAGGATTTCAAAAACTAACATGAGACTATGTCTGTATTCCTTTGTTTTATTATGTAGTGTATAGTGTAAAATGATGGTGCGCGTACTTAAATCAGTAGAAACCCGTAAACATTCGCAGAAATCTAACGTGCTGACTCTGGTATTTGGCTCCGATCTCAACAGATTAAAGTATATATAATCATATTATACGAGTTTAAGTTCCAGTACAGAAGATCAAATGGGCGACAGAACAAAAAAAAGGAAATAAAAGCATCATACATGCTTGGACGAAAAAAATGACATTAAGATATCAAGAATGTGCAGCACATCAACTACCTCCGGCCCCGTCTTCATTTTGCCCGGCTAGATGAAGACCCCGACGGAGCAAAAACTTTTGCCTTTCCTCCACAACGTCCAGCCGGCGTTCCAGGTCACACCACGGAAGAGACTCAACCTGTTCCCGTTCATGGCGCTTGGCAATTTCTGCCTGTAATTCCTTCTCAGTGAGAACCAACTGTTGAAGGAGCACGTCATTTTTTTGCTTCTTTGTTTTCAATTCTTTTTCCAGCCGTCGCTTTTCCTGCACCTCTTCCTCCAGTTCATCCTTCCTTGCCTCGAAGACGAACTTGGAGGCCATCAGCTCCACCTTTGCCTGCCTCAGTTCTGCGTTGGTCGTCACAAGTGTAGCCTTTAACATCTCCTCCCTCTTAACCAGTGCCACCTCAACGAGATCATAATCTGCAGACTTTTCATCTACGCGGATGATGTTGATAAGTGCGTCGATCGAGAGTTCCGCGAGGTCGTCGGGACTAATGGCGTGTTCGGTGATGGATAGCTCTGACATTTTCTCGGGATAAGAGGACGACGACATAGTGGCAGTAATGGAGAAGGGTAGACAGAGAGTTGAGAGAAGGAGTTACGGCAAAGAAGATCTGAAGAAGGGTTAGTACTTAGTAGGGTTTGGGGTTGTGAATAACGGGCACGTATACATATATATAGTAGAAAGTTGCTTGGATGGGTTTTTTACGTAACTAACGTGTCAATGATGGGGTTTATTCACGAAAATAAGACATTAATTTAAACTATTTCGATGAAAAAAAAAGAAAGGATAACATTTAACATTTATTCGGTGAGTAATTAACGAAAGTAATTAAGGTTGTCATGAATATAACACAAGAATCGAAAAGTCAACATTAAATTTTTGCGTCGTAAAACCAAATCAGTTGAATTGGATAGCACATTAGTATTTCGTTCGTCCCTTATTAATTAATTATCTTATCTTTTCCAGAACCATCGGTAGAAAAACGTACGAGGCACTAAACCAATTAAAAAATATATATATCCTAACAGCACAAAACGTATAGTTGGTGGTTGTGTGTCGTCTTTATACTTTCTATAACCTATGGCCTAAGTTGCTTGCAAATGGCTGGAGGTTCCATGAAGAACGGAAGGAAAAGGAAGGCAGCCAAGAAGGTCGGAGGTAAAGGGACCGTCTCCGTTGAGTGCGAATGTCCACTGAATCTTCTTCCTCGCGATATATGGGTCAAGATTGGCACGAGGGTTGCGTTGTATTCGATTAAGGATTTGTTCAACATGCAGGTTAGTTGCAAGGTGTTTCTTGGTGCAGCGAGGTCCGACGCTGTTTACAAGGAGGCGTCGATGATGGAGTTGCCGATTGCGTCCTTTTTAGACAACTATGGCCTACCTAAACACAGCTTCATAGAATGATGCGCTGAGGCAGGAAATCCGGGTGCCATGCTCCGGGCGGAGATGACTGAATTTAGTTTATTTGGTGACTGCGTTGGTGTAACTGGGGACGAGTTGGATGGTTGTTACATGTGTGCGATGCTGCTACTATATATTGCCAATGAAGACGAAGTGCTCGTGCGAAAGGGACTTAAATTTTTTGAGATTGTACATGCTTCTGGGGCGCTCGAAAGGTGCAGAGGTGTCTTCAGTCACTTATTCGTGGGTCCCGGGTTGGAACTTAAGCCGTTCTATACTGGACTGCCCGAGGTTTGTCGGTCAACCAGTTGCCGCACCAGAAGCACCATGTGTGATGTGGAAGATTTGTCCCGGGTCTCCTGTGTGTAGTTTTTGGCCGATTACGAGGTTCAGGTGTTCTTGGATTTGTTTGCATTCGAATAAAAATTATCTATCTTGGGGTTTCTGTATCCCTGGTTTGTCGTTTATGATTCTCGTAAGTTGTATTACCGTATGAAGCATTATCTCCACTTGTGTTAACTTTAACCACGGTTATCCTCATACTAAATTAGATGTATTTTTATTCTGTTTCCGTCTTCGCGCGTGGGTAGATCTTGGTTAGTTTGACTTGGTCAGGCTCGATGGTGTAAATTGGTGTAAATTGGTTTATAGGTAGAGGTTTACTGTCGCGCGGACCCCACGTTCAGGAGTTAGCGTGTACTTCACGCCGAATTAGGTCCAGAAGCAGAATTAGGTCCAGAAGCAGGTGTGCAAGGATGCCAGGGTCAGGTGTAGGGGTGTACTGGATCAACTTAGATAGGAAGAAAAGAGTTTTGTTCTGTCAAATCAACTATAAAAACATGAATGCAATTAACTGAAAATAAAAAATTATCATTTAATTCGATAACTTAATTTGATGTGATCACTTACGGTTTTTAATCGGTTTAATATTCCATAATCTACAGAATACGACATGTATTTAATTGTTTTATCTAATGCTTTCCAATAATAACAATTATCGATGAGCTCCATTAAATTTGCAAACAACAAAAACGTCATTCACGTTTCCCATTTCCCATTTCTCATTTCTCATTTCCGGATATCTAGGCAAACTGGAAAATGAAAACCAGACTGCCCACCTGCGTTTGGCAAAAGGAAGCCACTTCTAATTGTAAGTTTAGATAAATACGGGTCTAAGTACATAAATTAAATGTACTAATTATCCGGTATTAACCATAATGTTGGGCAATGAAACGATTGACGCGCTAAGCCGTAAAAATTAACTAATGTCAGTGTATAATATAATATGTAAAATTTTCTTGGCCGATACTGACGATGCCGGAGAGTAGTTTCATCGATCGCTGTGTTGAAGTAGGAATTGCGGATGCTATACTCCGACAGGGGTTGACGGAGTATTTCCGGATTGCCCGCCGTTGCATTGGGGTGGAACTGCTGTCTAGGCCTGGACGGAGGGCAGCGTCGAAGCAGGTTACCTGTCTGCCATGTTGCTACTATGTGATCACGCATTACTAAATAGCTTCATCCGAAAATAGAAAGAAAGAAAAAAAAACTCAAATGCTGCGGAAATTAGATATAATTAGGAAAATCGTGTTTTACGCAGGGATTACAGAACATCAAAAGAACAGCTAAAGAAACACAGCAAATAAAGACTTGGAAGATAGATGCCGTAGGTCATATAGCCCCGAAATCATCTCCATTCTGCCCAGCGGTTTCTTGATAATCAGAGCCGTGTGCCGTTGCCGCAGGTTGACCATACAATTGGCGGACCAATAAACCTACCTTGATCTCCACAGCCTCGAGCCTGCCTTCCATTTCACGCCACGGTGCCATCTGTTTCTGTTCCCTTTGACAAAGATCGGCAATTTCCGCTTTCAAAGCGTTTGCTTTGTCTTCGAGTTCACGAATGGTGGTTTGATGCTGTTCCATCTCCGTGCGCAACTTCTTTTCCAACCAGCGGCCTTGATCCATTTGATGCTTCCTGATACTCGCCCTGACTTTCGCGGTGATTGCCTCGATCCTCGCCGTCCTTGCTTCGTCTTGTGTCCTACGAAGACTATCACTCAAAAACCTCATCCTCTGTTGGAGGGTGTTGATCAGGTCTGCGGTCGGAGGTTCCTCGAGGTCGCCCGGACTAATGGCGTGGTCGTCAAGGGATTCGTGCGACATTTTTTTGGATGAAGACCGGGAGGTTTGGTAGACGACAACGGCCCTTGAAGCAATGACTTTTCTCCCATCAGAGAGGTTAGAGATAAAGGTAAGGATTATAGGAACTGGCGAATGGTTATGACTTGTGACGGACTTGGCATTGATATACATTAATGAAAATCAAAATTTAAGTTAATAATAAATAAATTAATACATTTTAATGTGGTTAATTAATGTACGTATGCCATTCGTTGGAAAAATAAAGATAATAATGCACCTGGTGGTTTTATCGATAAACGAAGAAAAAGCCTGTGGAAACTTGTGCTACATCGCTTGCGCAAAATTCGAAATAAATGCAAATCTTGGTAATGTGACGTTAGAGTAGACAGGAAGGGTTGAAGGTCTATGGACTGCTATGAATAACGTGGCAGACGGGACTTGCGTTGATCTTATAAACAAATGATTACTTGGCTATGCAATGGAGAGTCACCGAATGTAAGGTCAGTAACGGGGAACAATTGTATTTTCCATAAGTTAAATTTTTAATACTAAACAGAAAACACAAAAATAAAAATGATGGCAAAATGAGTCAAACAGTGCCAGTACGAGTCAAACAGTTGCAAAAATTATTACATAATAGTGATAATACATATATTACATAGGATAACCAAAAAAATATTGAGAACCCAATTCTATCCTATCAGTCAAAGAGGTGGACAAACAGGATCAATTCATAATCAGCCCTACAATGCACGCATGGAATATGAGCAGCACCTCCATCACCGTCGTTTACGTCCCACCCTCTTCCATAGCGTTGATGGCAGTAAATAGCACCCATGTTTCCACGGCTTGGACATGCATGCGAAGAACAGACTAGATTCTCTGCGTTTAGCATTGGCAGGCGACGCAGGTGTCTCCACGTCCCCTGGACAACGCTGTGGAACACCAATTTGCAGTTTGTTAGGGCACCGGCCGCCTTAAGCCCACGGAATGTTTGTAAGCCCTTGTTCTTTGACTCGGCGTCGTCGCGTAGCATCAGCATCATCGCCACTGTGTACTGGGCTGCCAGATGGCCCTGGGCTGCGACAACGTGCATAGTTTCCATCCCCACAAAACGACACCCTCCAAGCAGTTATCTCAATGGCTGTTGTTTACGGTGTCTTTATAGTCACCTGGTGCCGTGTGCGATGGTATCCCATCGGTTGTGTACCGTGCATCTACACCTACTCAGCTACAATCACGTCGTTTAGGGAGCGTGCCGGTTCAGTTTCCCGTCGGCTCTCACACGGCTTCCTTAGCCAACACGTCCCTTGTATTCATATTTTTTTTATGTTGATTTTTTTAACTAACCGGTCAATAACTTCCCTTTTAAGTTCCGTTTTTTCCATTTCGTCGCTTGGGGATTCCCAGTTTTTTTTTGCTCTTTATGTTTTGTTATATCAGAATTTAATGGTATTAATTAAGTTTAATATTTTAATCATATTAATTGACATTATTTAGACATTGTTCAAAATTCTTGTTGGTTAACTATAATTTTACTATATCTATATATAATAAGTATCGGTTTAACTAAAGAACATTTGTATGGTAATAGAGTAGATAATCGCTAGTTAAAATAAATCACTGACAAATATTTACATAATGGATATATAAAAAACAAAGCATTGATTACACGATATTTCAAATTTTCAATACCAAAACTAATATTATACGTCCATACTAAACCGAAATATTATATGTCAATACTAAACCTAATATGCATAACAATTCTAAACCCTAGCTATGTCAACGAATCGTTCTACCTCGTAGTCGGCGCGACAGCGAATGCACCGGATATGGTCGGCGCCTCCGACACCATGGATGGAGTCCCGCTCTGCCGCCCTTCGGCGGTAGTCATAGAGAAGACCCATGTGGCCTCGGGTCAAGCATCTGGTCGACTCACATACCGTATGTTCTTCTCCCTTTTCCGGCATTTGGACTTCATCCGGCCAAGAAATTGTGAGGACTGCGAAGCAACTCGAGTAACATGCGGGGAGTAAGTTACCTGCTTCGAGCATGCAAAATAGTTCCAAACCTTCTTTTTTGGCGTCGCTGTCGTCCCTTCGAATGAGCAACTCCATTGAAAGTGCGTACTTGGCGGCGTCCAACCCATTCCTTGCTGCATTTTGTAGCATTTCCCATCCGATGGCGTGGTTACGTCGTATGTAGAGCTCCCGCAGTGCCTCCTGAAACAGAAGTTCCGGGTGACCAATCTCAATGCACCTCTTGAAAAATCTTCGCCCAATAGGGTCCCGTATCCACAACCAATTCATGTCATGCAGAGGTGGTATGGCAACCATCCTGAGCACAGTATCCTCGTCGCCCACATCGTGCGCAACGCAACACGTCATACGGAACCTGCACAGGTCCTCAATCAATGTGGTCGCGACTGTAATGGCTATGGCTAACCAAACGTCGCGGGGTAGTTCGAAGGCGTTAGAGTAACGCTCCATTGTAACTTTCCGTTGGACTGGGGCTTGCTAGTGTATATGCTTCAGACGGTGTTATCCAGTGACCAGCGGTGTTGAGAGTAGGAATGCTAGTATATTTATGGTTTAGGGTTGCCCTTTGGAATCCAATTCCCTCGGACTTAACTGACACATCATTTCGTTGGCAAAATCCATTTTATTTTTTTAAAAAAATAAAAAAAGGATTCTACGAACTTGCCTTGTAAATAGAAATAACATTATTAATTGAGGGCATTTATTAGATTTATCGTTACGCGCTGGTGCGTATTTAGTCGATGGCTAGGAGCGTTAAAATTAAATCTAACTAAATTATAATCTAACTAATCATCATCGCATTCATATGTATAAATATAATTAAAGAAAATCATTCTTGGAAATTGCAATAGGCGTCCATGCACGAAAGACGAAACATGAAACGAAAGGCCGTAAACACAGAAAGTCTGAATTTGCGAGTAAGATAAACTTGAATCGCCACACATGCTCGTAGTGTACCCAAATATAAAACTAAAGAAGAAAGCAACCTAATACTACCTCGGGCATGGGGGCATAAGCGTCACAGCTGGTTGAACCATGTATCCAACGCAGTACCAGGCGGTCGACTTAGGTGTTCTTCTTTGTTTTCATCCTCCATAACTCTACCTTGCCCAATACACGGTCCCAGAGTTTGTTGAATGGTGTGCTGGTCAGGTTCACCGCAGTTGTTGCCCTGATCTCGTTCTCCCGTAACTGCAAAACGGTGAACGATCGGGTTTATTGTGCCCCTATAATATAATAGCCGTAATTTACCATTTTTATTTGAGCGTACTTACAATCCTGTCCACGATCGGGTTGAATTTGTCTCCCATTTTGAGCCACCCAATGACCCATATCCCTGAGTTCATGCTGAATGTTGATCCGACGAATAGACAGTAACCGTCAGTACGTATTATGGATAACCCGTGAAAAGCATCACTGTGATACATGCATGTTTTACTTGCTGATAACGTACCTCTGCCCACAATTTGGTATCCCTATGGGGCTCCTTATCGGGAAATCTCCGAAGTTGCTTGGTAAGGGCATTAAGTGCTTCTCGTAAACTGCCTGTGTCACGTTGTACAAGACCCTTGCCTGCACGAACCGTGGAATATAAATCAGAACGCTATTATGTACGCCGTGTTGCATGCTATGCCAGTATGCCAAATTAAAAGTAAATACTACAACCAAAATTGTTGCACGGTATGCCAAATTAAAGTAAAGACTACAATCAAAGTTGTAGGTAACCATTTTCCGGATCCGGTCTTCCCGGTGAGGCGTCTTGAACTGGTTCGGCGATGAATCAAGGTTGTAAATTGCCCTGTCTTTGAGAGACACGAGCATCAAAATCCAGTGGCCCAGCACGTCCTGCATCGGGACATAAATCTGCAGAAAATAAATACGTATAGTTAATCCACTGAAGATACTTGTTCGTGGTTTATATTTCGATTAACAAATAGTTCTCCTTTAACAGACAAGTTCAAGAAATCTGGATGGCCTCATCCAGTTCTCCGTGTAACGGTTGAGCATTAGCTCTGTCGTCTCTCCGTTCAATATATCATCCTGCACAGACAACGTTGACGAATTAAATAAGTTATGTTCTATAAATCTCAGAGCGTCGACGACTGTCAACGACCGTTAACGGCGCAATAATTCATATCGAGTACCAACACCAGATGAGGGCTAAGTTATCGAGACAGACGGCGGTAAGCACCAGTACGCGGGCGACGTGGCAAGGATCTCAACACCGGTCATAGTCATGACAACCATATGGATGATCTGGTAACGAAGAATAGCAAAAAATATAAAATAAACAAAAAACCCCGATGATGTCTCGCGATACCATATATGTGTTTTTCCTACTCAAAACAAGCGTAAACAGGTGCCATACCTTGTCATCAACGTCATTTCCCGGTAGTAAGCTGTGTAAATCAACCCTGTCCGCGGACTTGACTCCAATACGGACAAGTTCCTCGCTATAGTCAAAGGAAAGTGTTAATGCATTAAAATAACCGCGATAAGCGGGTTTAAACACAACGAAGCTCGAGTTTTACCATGGATCAAGGTTTCCGTCGAACACATACGCAAATAAGGCTGACTGTCGGTTGTTAAAGTCCATCGCGGGAGTGATCTTGAACCTCATCTACGACACATGTTTGTCAAAGATCAGTCGATTGTCGCATTTTTTGATAAACTAACTTACCGATTAGTTACCTTCTTACTCGTTAACTGGGCAGACTTTTTCCTGCTGGAACCAGATCGCATAGAACTGTCAGTTCCATCACCGGAACGTCGCCGTTCGGCATTCCTTGTTGCTGATGGTGGTGTGCGAAACAACTTTCTCATGATGCTGTCGGTTCCTGCAAGGGGTGGAGTACTATTCTCAGGCGGATCTGGGACAATCGGCGTTCCACTAGCAATGCCAAATGCAACTTTCATGGACTGCAGGGTTGACTGTTCATCCGTCTCCCTGTCGGAATCCAACAACACGATGGTTTTCTCGGAGATTGTCGCAACTGCGTTGTCGGTCTCCTTCTCGAGATCCCTCTGTCGGAGAATAAGCTAAACCGGTTTAGGATCAAGAACACCTACATGACACGTAACATACATGGCCAAGGAGTTAAACCTAAGCTGAACCTTTTCCACGAAGCCCCTCATCAAGTCCTTGACGATGAGACCGATCTTCGAAAACGACCAGTCCTCTTCCGACTGGATCTGGTCACCTTTGACCGTATTAACATCATCCGGCTATGGAGCTTCGGCTGAGGTTTCGCAGTCAGCTTTGGGTCCACCGGGGAGCTACATATAAAAAAAGACCAAAATCAAATCAGTTATTTGTTTAAAGAATGTGTGAAGTACACCTGAGTAGAAGATTTACCTCAGACGCTCGCTGGGGCTGCGACTGCTCAACTGTATCTGCGTCGTGGACCTCTTCGCATACGTCCCTGCATGTACCCCGTACGTGGCTGTTAATGCGAACAAGGTTGTCAAACTCGCGAGTCTAGGTAAACTCGTGGAGCTTACCTAGACTCGACTCGTAGACCTGACTCGTAGACTCGTACGAGTTTACCTGTTATATATTTTTTTAAAAAATATATATATCATGTATAATATATATATTTACTCAGATATAGACATTCAAACCTAACAATTTCAACATCAAAACACATAATAAATTAACCTAATACTAAAATTACAAGTTACAACAAGTACTTTGGATCACACATTTAAATCATTCACAAGTATCTATCTAGTTCAACATAAAACACACAATTACACAATCAAAGGTTCATAAGACATAACCAAAACACAAAAGAAAACAACAAAGCAACAATTAAATTTCTAATAAACTCTAAAACTCAAATCCTCCAATATCTTCATCTTCCATGGCATCAACATCATCATCTTCACCATCTTTATCAAAAACATTTCTTTCAGCCTCAGGTTCAACATGGCCAACAAAATCATCATCATGATTCACATGTTCATCTTCTTCCTCTATTAAATTTTGTTGTGGATCCCTAATAAACTCATTCTCACCTCCCTCACCCATGTTGAATTCATTACTATTCATACCTGGAATAGCAAATTCATTACTATTTGGATCATCATTAGTATTGTCATTCGTTGGCAAGTGAGAATGCTCAACACTTTCAGCAATATTTTCATTAACATCCTCAGTTATCCACTCATCATCAGAATGCACTGCATCAAATTCAAGTTCTGGAGTTTTTCTAATTTACTTGCCCTTTAACTTCAAATTATACATCACATACACTAAATCATTCATTTTCTTTTGATGCAACCGATTTCTTCTCTTTGTATGAACCTACAAACATATAGTGCCAATAGTTAATAAAAATACAAAAATTAAAATTAAAATAAATAATGAATAGTTCTAAGGAAAGTAAGGAATAAGGAATTACCATTTCAAATGCACTCCAATTACGCTCACAACTAGATGAACTACAAGTTAAGCTTAGAACTCGGATAGCAAACTTCTTTAGTTCTGGACAACTATCTCCATAGAAGTCCCACCACTCAGCAGGTAACATGGTCTTCCTACTACTCTTTGCAGTTTCATTACCAAAGAGGCCTCTAGCATAATGAAAGTCAGGAATCTGTAGACCAACCTTTTTCCTTTCTTCCTGGTTAGGAACCAGTTTTTTCAAACAACTATATAGACCAATCTTAATGTCAGCATCATCAACTATGAAATTTGGTTCATAGTGATAATGAGGATTAAGATAATACGCAGCTGCATGCAATGGTCTATGCAATTGACTTTCCCACCTTCCATCAATAATTTCCCATATAGGTTCATAACTAAAAATAACAATGCAAATGAATAAAAATAAGAAAATTAAATAAATAACTGAATATAAGAAGAAAACATGGTAACATGATACATTGATAATCAAATATTAAAGCTTTCAATTAGTCAAGACTCAAGATTACCTCTTTTTAACACAACCGAAGTTAGTCTTGATTGTTTCTTTGGCGTTTCTCATGCCTTCAAAGATGAAACCCATGGCTGGTTTTTCATCTGAATCAACCAAGCGAAGGACTGTAATGAGAGGAGCAGCAGCCTTGAGGCATATGACAATATTCTTCCATAGCCTACTATCCAAGGCCATGTTTTGGACTCTTATTCCTTCAGGCGTTGATGCAACCTTAGTTGTCTTCCAATCAGCAGAAGTAAACATAGTCATCAACGGTCCTTTATTATCATGAAGACAAGTGAGAGTCAAATAGGCAGTGGCGAATCTTGTGGCACCTGGCCGAACCAAGTCCTTTCCCTTTGTAAAACTCCTCAACATGCTAATGAGCATACTCCGGGAGTAGATAAAAGTGGTGATTTTTCTTCCCTTTTTTATGGTTGTTTCATGCACCTTTAGCTTCTTTTCAAAATCCTCCAATATCAAATCTATGCAGTGTGCAGCACATGGTGTCCAATACAAACTTTTTCTAGTCTCCATCATTCTTTCTCCAGCAGCCTTACAATTAACAGCATTATCTGTAACAATTTGGACTACATTCTCTTCACCAACAAATTCTACGGCATCTTCTAGCATTTTGACAACTTTATCCGTTGTTTTCGAGATGTCATAAGTGTCCAATGAATAAAGAAAAACTGTTCCTTTAGGGCTGTTCACCAAGAAATTACAAATACTACGCCTTTTTTTATCAGTCCATCCATCCGACATGATTGAACAACCAGTTCTCTTCCACTCTGCTTTAAATTCAGTAAGCATTTCATCAACATTGTTCAATGTTTTCTTTAATTGGGTTTCTCTTAACTCATGGTAAGAAGGGGGTTTGTAGCCAATTCCATATCTCCCAACCATCTCACAAAACTTTAAAAATTCGGGATTCTTAATAACATTGAAAGGAATAGCACTTGTATAGAAAAATATGGCACATTGTTGATCACATTGTTCCTTTAGATCCTTCTTCATCATTTGATTTATTGTTGATTGAACTTGAGCCCCTTTTCCTTTTGTGACAAAGTTGCGAATATCTTTCCCCTTTTGTTGAGAATTGTCCTTCTCCTTTTCTGTTTGTTCAGGATAATCCTCATCATCACCGAATCTTCTCTTCTTCAATGATGCTTCTTTAGCCTCCACACAGACTTTCAACATCACAGCCTTCACTTCTTTAGGTACTGATGCACAAGGCTCTGAATCCTCTTTAGTACCGGCAAGATGATGCTTGAATCTATAAATCCCTCCGCTTATAGTCTTTGAGCAATAATTACACTTCACTTTTTTACCATTGCCTTGAACATCAATCCCATGTTTCCATCCTATATCACTTCTATTTCCAGTTGCATTTTTCCTCCTAGAAACAGCAGGTGTAAGTCTAGGAATACTAGGAAGCGAAGACCCTGTCCCTGAACCAACATTCTCTGACATTTTGTATTTTTATCCCTAAAAATCAACAACCCAAACAACAAATTCAGATTCAGATTATCCACTAACTAAATTCATATTCAGATTATCCACTAACTAAATTCATAACTAACACTAGTTTCAGCTACACTTACAACAATAATGTTCAAAAGATGAAAAATTTTCAGCATCATAATTCATAAGACTTAATCAATAATCATCACTCCAAATACAGTACAGCAAGCAATACTTTTGTGATTCGGAATAATATACCACCCAGTTAACCCAAAAGTCCATTCTCATTGTCATATGAACCCCCTTTGAGGTCATTAATATGATCAAGCACAAACAAATTAAAACAATGGCAACCAGTCAACCACCAATACTCCAATACTCACTTTATCACACAACAGATACATTTTCATTTAAATTAACAATTCAGACTTCAAACTTTCAATTAAACTAACACAGTAAGTCAGTAACACTAACTAACAATTCAGACTTCAGAGTTTCAGTCAGATATTTTAGAGTTTCAATTCAGACTTTAGAGTTTCAATTAAGATATTTTAGAGTTTCAATTCAGACTTCAGAGTTTCAATTCAGACTTCAAAATTTCAGTAAACTAAACATAACTACATAACAGAAGAAGAAAACAAAAGAAAAAAAATATATAACAGAAGCACTATCCACACATTTTAACCATGATTGAAGCATGAAGCATGCAGTACAGATTACAGAAGCAGGCAAGCAGCATCAGTTTTTTTTCACACATTAATTTTTTTTTCAACAGATCAAACGCAGATCAGGGCCTTAATAAATTTGCAGAATTGAATAATTGCAACCAAAATTGTTAGCATTTGAATTAGTTTAACAAAATTACCTTGGAGATGGGCAGACTTTATCACTTGAAGCAGATCGACAGTGCTTCAGTGAAGAAAAACAGAACAAGGCTGACGAGGGCAGAACAGGGGAGGGGAGGCAAACGGCGTGGTGGTGGGCTCTGGCACTGTGCGACTTTGCGTGGTGGTGGCCTGGTGGGCTCTACGAGACTACGACTCTGCGTGGTGGTCCTCCACTGGGCTCTGCGACGCTGCGTGGGTGAGCGATGGGGGATGAGGGATGAGGCGAGGG
Source organism: Arachis hypogaea (assembly GCF_003086295.3). NCBI lineage: Eukaryota > Viridiplantae > Streptophyta > Magnoliopsida > Fabales > Fabaceae > Arachis > Arachis hypogaea. The sequence goes on from NC_092038.1 coordinate 29,681,433, forward strand.
GAGGTGAGAAGGCGAGGGATCCGTCCGGACTCTGGCATCCGGCCTCTGCGTGGCGGCGCAAACAAGGTCGCCGTTAGATGGTGGAGGGAGTGAGGAGTGAGGCTGGCCGTGAGGGTTTGGTGGAGGGAGTCACTAGGGTTTCGAACTTCACTTCTTCATTAGTGGGTGTGGGTTTAGGTTACCGGGTTTGGGTTAGCCACTTAGCTGTAGGGTTTTTTCTTTCCTGGGCCAAAACGACGCCATTTTGGCAAAAATGGGCAACGAAATTAAACTCGCTAACTCGCTAGCAAACTCGCGAGTTTGCACGATTTTATCCGAGTCTAGCCGAGTCAACCTGAGTCTACCCAGAAACGAGTTTATGTCCGAGTCAACTCGATTCCACTACCTAAACTCGTAAACTCGTACGAGTTTACGAGTTAACTCGCGAATTTGACAACCATGAATGCGAATATTCGTCTACCATGCATATGCAACGTACTGCGTTTTGTTGTATTCTAAAAGTCATAAATGAAATTTGTCTAACCTGTTGTGTGTGTCACCGTCGGAGCTCAAGCGTGCTTCACTGTCGCCCATTGTTTTTCTTTTTTTTTGTGTTTTGAATATTGATGGTTTAGCACGGTAGGTGGGTTTATTTAATTGCAAAGGAACTTGCAAATGCCGATGGCTTTGTCCTCCGTTTACGGAATGTGATGCGTCTATGTTTACGGTACTTGGGTGTTGTGGATGGAGTCACGGGTATTTGTTGTAATCGTCAAAGTCGCGACAAATCTTTCACCCGTATGGTACGTTCTTATTTGGGCTTGTTTTATGGTCTGTTCCGTATCCAAAAGTGAAGTTCTGAGTGACACTATACTATAAAATTTCCTTTTGCAATCACTTATTCTATGACCATTGCGGTCAAATCAATCCAAAACTATCGACAGGCTTCCACTTAGGCGCTAAGTCAGACCATGCCTTCCCCACCCCCTCCCCCATTATTTTAATTCATTATATCATAGAGGCATAGGACTGCGAGCTATATATGCAATGGGCGTAATGCTGAATTTCCTACACCAGTAAACCGTCAAAAGGCATTCGTTGGAAGATGGGAGAAAGCCAAAATGGCTAATACATTCGCTTCCTTTAGCTATCCGATTCCCTTCCCAGCGTACGTATTAACCTTTTGTCCAAAGTTGTGCCATTCTTGTTTAAAGCATAAATATTTATACAAAGCATATTGTCCCATACCCCGAATTGACATATACACCTGCTCGTCTGCAGCTACCCATGCTCTAGGTCAGCGCATCATAAAGTTTTGCCTCGTGCGCATCACGACGAAATTAGTGGCGGAGGTTGCTTTCCACTATCGTCCATGGATTAGTAGCATCTAATTCTCTCCCGATTATGAGCACCATTGCCCACGAATCTGGTTACGTTATTTTTTAAGCATAAAGCATAGGGTTTAGTTTTAGGTGGACAATCCAACGAAGTCCTGGAAAACGACCGTTGGATATAATTTCAGATTGAAGATTTGATGGACATGTGTCCTTTCTAGTAGACCAAAAATTAAAGTTGGTGCAGCATGATTTTTTTCTTCTTTGGTTTAAATCCTAAACTCTAAACCCTAAACCATAAACCCTATACCAGAAACCATAAACCCAAAATCCTATACCACAAACCCTATACCATAAACCATAAACCCTAAACCCTATACCATAAACCCTAAATCATAAACCCTAAACCCTAAACCCTAAACCCTAAACCCTAAAACTTAAACCATAAACCATAAACCCTAAACCCTAAACCCTAAACCCTAAACCATAAACCCTAAACCCTAAACCATAAACCCTAAACCCTAAACCATAAACCTTAAACCCTAAACCATAAACTTTAAACCCTAAACCCTAAACCCCAAACCATAAATCCTAAACCCTAAGCCCTAAATCCTACACCCTAAACCCTAAACCATAAATCATAAACCATAAACCCATAAACCCTACACCCTAAACCCTAAACCGTAAACAATAAACCATATACCATAATCCATAAACCCTAAACCACAAACCCTAAACCCTAAACCCTAAACCCTAGACCCTAAACCCCCTAAACCCTAAACACTAAACCCTAAATCCTAAACTCTAACCCTAAACCCTAAACCCTAAACCCTAAACCATAAACACTAAACCATAAATCCTAAACCATAAACCCTACAACCTAAACCCTAAACCCTAAACCCTAAACCATAAACCACAAACCCTAAACCCTAAACACTAAACCCTAAACCATAAATCCTAAACACTAAACCATAAACCACAAACCCTAAACCCTAAACCCTAAACCTTAGACCCTAAACCCTAAACCCTAAACCCTAAGCCCTAAACCACAAACCATACACCCTAAACCGATAAACCCTAAACCATAGACCATAAACACAACCATAAACCCTAAACCCTAAACCCTAAACCCTAAACCCTAAAACTTAAACCATAAACCATAAACCCTAAACCCTAAACCCTAAACCCTAAACCATAAACCCTAAACCCTAAACCATAAACCTTAAACCCTAAACCATAAACCTTAAACCCTAAACCATAAACTTTAAACCCTAAACCCTAAACCCCAAACCATAAATCCTAAACCCTAAGCCCTAAATCCTACACCCTAAACCCTAAACCATAAATCATAAACCATAAACCCATAAACCCTACACCCTAAACCCTAAACCGTAAACAATAAACCATATACCATAATCCATAAACCCTAAACCACAAACCCTAAACCCTAAACCCTAAACCCTAGACCCTAAACCCCCTAAACCCTAAACACTAAACCCTAAATCCTAAACTCTAACCCTAAACCCTAAACCCTAAACCCTAAACCATAAACACTAAACCATAAATCCTAAACCATAAACCCTACAACCTAAACCCTAAACCCTAAACCCTAAACCATAAACCACAAACCCTAAACCCTAAACACTAAACCCTAAACCATAAACCCTAAACACTAAACCATAAACCACAAACCCTAAACCCTAAACCCTAAACCTTAGACCCTAAACCCTAAACCCTAAACCCTAAGCCCTAAACCACAAACCATACACCCTAAACCGATAAACCCTAAACCATAGACCATAAACACAACCATAAACCCTAAACCATAAACCCTAAAACCTAAACCGCAAACCCTAAAACCTAAACCCTAAACCCTAAACCATAAACCCTATACCATAAAGTATAAACCCTAAACCATAAACCCTAAACCCTAAACCCTAAATCATAATCCCTAAAACCTAAACCCTATACCATAAAGCATAAACCCTATACCATAAATCATAAACCCTAAACCATAAATCCTAAACCCTATACCACAAACCATAAACCCTAAACCCTAAACCCTAAACTCTAAACCATAAACCTAAACCGTAACTCCTAAACACTAAACCCTAAACCATAAACCCTAAACACCAAACCCCAAACCGTAGACCATAAACACTAAACCACAAACCCTAAACCCTAAACCATAAAGCCTAAACCCTATACCCTAAACCATAAACCCTATACCATAAACCATAAACCCTAAACCCTAAACCCTAAACCCTAAATTCTAAACCATAAAACCAAAACCCTATACCATAAAGCATAAACCCTATACCATAAACCATAAACCCTAAACCATAAATCCTAAACCCTATACCACAAACCATAAACCATAAATCCTAAACCATAAACCATAAACTCTAAACCATAAACCTAAACCATAACTCCTAAACACTAAACCCTAAACCGTAAACACTAAACCCTAAACCCTAAACCCTAAACCATAAACCCTAAACACCAAACCCCAAACTGTAGACCATAAACACTAAACCACAAACCCTAAACCATAAATCCTAAACCCTATACCCTAAACCATAAACCCTATACCATAAACCATAAACCCTAAACCCTAAACCCTAAACCCTAATTCCTAAACCATAAACCAAAACCCTATACCATAAAGCATAAACCCTATACCATAAATCATAAACCCTAAACCATAAATCCTAAACCCTATACCACAAACCATAAACTATAAACCCTAAACCATAAACCCTAAACTCTAAACCATAAACCTAAACCATAACTTCTAAACACTAAACCCTAAACCGTAAACACTAAACCCTAAACCATAAACCCTAAACACCAAACCCCAAACCGTAGACCATAAACACTAAACCACAAACCCTAAACCCTAAACCCTAAACCCTAAACCCTAAATCCTAAACCATAAAACCTAAACCCTATACCATAAAGAATAAACTCTATACCATAAACCATAAACCATAAATCCTAAACCCTATACCACAAATCCTAAACCCTAAACCTTAAACCATAAACCCTAAACTCTAAACCATAAACCTAAACCATAACTCATAAACACGAAACCCTAAACCGTAAACACTAAACCCTAAACCATAAACTCTAAACACCAAACCCCACACTGTAGACCATAAACACTAAACCACAAATCCTAAACCATAAACCCTAAATCCTATACCCAAATCCATAAACCCTAAATCCTAAACCATAAACCATAAACCCTAAAACCTAAACCCTAAACCCAATGTAGAATAACATAAAGAGCCCGTTTGGGAAGTAGCAGAAGCTACCTTTTTTAACTTTTGGATTATGAAAAGTCATAATCTATGTGTTTGGCACTATTTAAAAAAAAGCTTATAATTTCCCGAAAAGTTAATTTGCAGCCTTTCGAAGAAGTAAAAATATACGACTTCTTGCTTCTCGAGAAGTCACTCTACCACTTGCTTAAAAAAATTAATTTTAAAACAAAAAAATCTACTTTCCTTTTTGACTCTATGAGAAATTCTGACCGTTCATCACCATTTTCACACAAGGTCTGCTAGAAGCACTGGCCTTCCACCGTCATTCTCACTCAATATTCCAAGTCTCACCATTTTTAGGTAATAAAACATCTGATGGAAGTATTGATCCTCTACCACATTTTCAGACAATATTACATCTGAAAAACTTACTGCATATATTCCTTCTAAGTATTTTTTTCATTTTATCACTATTTTTACTACATATATTCATTCTTTCATTCATTGGCTAAGCCCGTTAACACTATCCAGATCATATAGCCCCACCCACCAATTCCCAAATCCTCCTCTTATAATGCATCAAACCCACGTGAGCCGAAGGAGTGACAGTAGTGGGATAACACAGCGTGTAGGAGGACGACGAGCAAATATAAGGTTGATGTATGGTCGGGCCTCATCTGGAGCCGGTGCGGGGACTGGGTTTGGACTCGGGCAGAGCACTTCTGTTAAGTTGGTTCGGGGTGATCTGCTGACCCAGAACCGCGGCAAAAAAATAAAAAAGCTTTCCTTGGTATTGTTGCAGGAGTCTTCCGTTTCATCTTCTTTGAATTTAGAATAAATCGAATTTATTGTCACCTAATATGACAAAATTTCTTGAAAAACGATGTTTAATATTTTCTTTTATTTAAGGGGAATTGACGTCTCTTGATGTGAAGTGAGTGGCTGCTCAAGACTGCCCGCAGAACAAGATAGTCAGACTAACCATGATGCCCAACTCTACGCGCTCGTCAACTATATAATACAGCAAATGTGGAAACTGTATAATATACGCTTCCATCTACTTGATTGCCATTGTTGTGGCTAGTCTAACTCACGGCATTGAAAGGGAAAAAAAATAAATAGGAAAAGAAAAGCAACTTCGAATATGGAAAATCAATTTATGGATTCGTTGGCTGATATGGGTGAGCAGATCCTTCCAGACGATCTGTTGATGGAGATTTTCACTCGAACTAACCCGAAGATGGCGGCGAGATGCAGAACCGCAAGCACAACCTGGCGTGTCCGACTGTCTTCCGACAGATTTAGGAGAGACAACACGTTCACAAACATTGGAAAACACCGTAAGGTGTTGCTCCATATTGGTGACCCGGAGAGGTACGGTTCAACCCAGGCTTTTTGCATTGTGGACTGTGTAGGCAGAGGAAGAGAAGCCGCGCCAATGCCAGAACAACTGGGTCCCCGCGGATGGTGGACTGTTATCGGCTCCGATTGCGGTGTGATCTGTGTCCAGTATAGCACGAATGGTCCTTATTTGAGACTCCTGTTATGGAACCCGCTGCTGCGAATCGCTCGTCAACTGGACGATCCGGCCGACAAACTACTTAAACAAGCCGTCATCGGATATGCGTTTGGATACAGGTTTTTGCACTGCAATGTTTTTAATTCGGCAGATGGAAGCTAGAAACACGCATACATAAACGATCAGCGTCTCACTCACCTTGATGAGGGCTCAGCTTTTCACCTTGGTAAGGCCGTGTGGGTAAACTGGGGTGGACATGGTTTGATGATTGCAACGCATGTGGTAGTGTTGGATGCCGACACATTTCTTCTGAGCAAGATAAGGATAAATAGTAGCTTAATTCAGCATGTGCAGGCACTGTGTGTGCTCGACGGCATCCCACACCTAGTCGGCTATGAACGATCCCCGCACCGAGGACTATCGACCATATGGTGCAAGATTGACTTGGAATCCATGTGCGTCGTCCCGTTCATCAAGCTAGGAGTTGCCGGTCAGTATGGCGTTCCATGGAATCCTATGACGATCATGAGTAATCGTATGATCACAGTGCGCGAAAACAATCACAAACGGGCAAGAGGTGCTAACGGTGGTTTTCTGACGGAGATTTCGTTGGTGTTCAAATTAATTTAGTTAACCGACACAGAGTCACCGCATTCAATAGGGAGTGGCCGAGTGACATGAACCTTCAGCGCGTTATAACTGTGGGAGTGGGTTGTCTAGTTCCCTGATGGAGCGGCAGCTACTGTGATTCGATCACATAAGCGGTAGGCACTCATTGCGTAAATCCGTCCCGAGTACATATGGACCAGTTGTAATTGTTGTTTGTATTCCGGGTATGTTTAAACTATACTTTTCGAATGGATTAATGTGTATCATGTTTTATTATACTTGGTAGAATGCATATGGGAAATGAACATTGTCTAATTAGATTGAAAACACATTGCCAATGCAATCAAATCCACGCTACAATTAAGGCTAAACAAATTGTTTGAATTGGTCTATGTTTTCCAGTCGTGGACCAAGAAAAAAAGGCTCAACTAGCGACTTTGGTCGGAAAAAAAAATAACAAAACGATCACGGATATCAGCACGATGATCACAACCCCACGCCTTCTCGTCGTGGCGACACTCGCAAGCATGTTGTCTTCCATGGCCATAGAGGCTGCAACGGCACCTTCCAGCTCTGCCGTTGTTTCATGCACACTCTGTTGCAAACGACGCATCTCGTCTAGTAGTTCCTGTCTTGTCTTCTTCAACTTTGTGTTCTCGCTTCTAATGCCCTCGTTCGTTTCCAGCAACCTGCGAATGACATCGGCATAACGAGCCGGGGGCGCTGGATCGTACCACTGAAAGAAGGAGCATTTCATGCTGGTTCCGTACCCAGAACATCCATAAAACCTTCTGCCTGGGTAGTCACATTTCCAAGCGGTTCTGATTGGCGACCTCACGCCATAGTGACAATGAGGCGTCGGTGCTTCGACGGAAGACGAGCTTATGGAAGAGGATCCCTGCATTGTGTGTTCAATAGTTCACGGCGCCCGGGAAAGTGAAGGATTGGCTTTTAAAATAGCAGTGCGGAACGGGGGTACATATTCACCTCTCTGCTAATGGCATCATGTCCTCACAGCCCAACGGTCTTCTTGTAGACTGACACATGTGACGCCAACCTGGCACGGAACGGTCGATTAAAGCCCCCAGGGCGGAGGCATCTTCCCCCCATGGAGTTGTTAGCTGACGATTCAAATATGTGGCCCGTTTTCTCCGTTTGGTATAATCTTTCTCTACGAAAAATATCAAAAAAAAATCAGATGTATGTATCTTGTAGGAACTAGGAACCGGTTGCATGCGGGTCGGTGGGGAGATTGAGTTAGTCTGCGGAATGGGTTCTTTCCACTATTTTGAACCGTGTCGGACAGCTGGCCCAAAGTAAGGTTTAAAAAAAATAAAAAATGATTTCCATGGTCGTTGTTGCGGAACTCTTCAAAATGCAATCGCCGTATGTTGCTTGAAACTGGACTAAAATGAATTTATTGTCAACTAATCTCTTGTTATTCCTTGATAACCGATGTTAATTAATAAGTTGTTTCACCATTTTTTGTATTTAAGGGGCATTTACGTTTTTTTATGTGACGTGACTGACAGACCCATCGTGTAATGGCACAGCCACATGTCTGAGCACTACACCCTAGCAAAGGTGAGGAAGTGTATATCTGGAACTTTTTTTTTAATATTAGGTCTGTATTCGTGTAATCCATCAAAATTCCAAAAAATTTTATTTAACATCTTTGTGTCAATAATAAAAAAATCAGCCTTAACAATATTATAAGTTATTAATTCTTAACATTTTGGATTACTAACATTAACATTAACGCATCATTATTAATTTATTTTGTAGAGTAAATAATAATAGAAAAATGTATTGTTAACTTTTTTTTATTATTGACATTGTGGTGGTGTTTCTAAATAATGTGAAGAGTTGGTGTGTTTATTTTTATGGAAAATTACAAATTTGAGGCATAGTTTTATGAATTTTTTTTTTTTTATACTACAATTGTGAAGATTAGATTCATGGTTTTAATTTTTTTATTTTAAATAAGGCAAATCTGAGTGGTTTATAAAAAAAACACACCATTTTTCTATAATGTAATATAACACATTTTAAACTTGGTTAACTAAAAAAATTAACCTAGATTGTTCTGCTTGAACTTCCCGTAGTAATAATAATAATGTTAAATATTCTTATTAGATTTTTTGTCATTTTGCATATTAACTTTTTCTCCTTTACAATTAAACTAAAATATATTTTAATATGGTATCGCCGTGTGCAGACGCTACTGATCTCGTGTAATGGCAGGTCACCTTTTGCTATGTTAGGAAGCACTTTGCAAAGGCTTGAACATTGGACGGCACCCGAGGTTGCCTAACCGGTGCAATCCAAGCATCGCATGTGATGCATCCTGCCCTGCAGACCCAACATTTTTATCGGGCAACAAGTAGCCGACTCGATCCTCCTCACACTTCAAGTCAAAGCAAAACACCCCCTCCCTACATACAACCAACGCGGACTAACCCATCGGACGACGACCACCAAGAATGCAACCTACAATGGCCGATCATGACACGCCCGCTGCATCCCACAACGTGAACGACGACACGGCTAAGGTACGGTTGTGGTGCATTGGCCGGTTTTGCTTATTTATTTATGAATTTTTTTAGTTATGCTTATGCTGCTCCCGATTCAAGTGAGTTAGTTGTATACCACAACGGACTAACGCGTGCCCAATGCCAGGAGAACCAGAGAACACCGTTCCCAGACGACAACACTTCGAATGACGCGTTGCTGGAAATAATGAGAGAGGTGCTCGAGAATACAAAGGTTGGTAAATTCCGTCTCAATTTCCGCTCTAAATGTTTCGGTAAATCCAACCATCTGACAGATCTGTTCCGATTTTCCATGGAAGAGCACGCTACGCCGAATGGAGAGGGTCGAGGCGGAAATGGTGACGATTCGGTTGTTGGTGGGCGGTCTCAGAGAACCTGTCACCCAAGCGCAAAAGGGACCGGGGGATAAAGTCAACGCAACGTCCGATGGAAACCGGAATGAGATACAAAGACTACCGGTCACCGACAGGGAACACATGCACAACCCAATGTCACGCGCCTCCATTCCCATCCATAGACAGTTGATGCTTCCAGCAAGGATGAGGAAGAGACTACATCAGTCATCGACATTAAGCAGCGGCGGAGACGTCGACATGTCTGTTTACGATGACGACGACGATAAGAAACGGGTCATGTACCCAAAGATATGCAGGTCAAACACGCACGGCGTCGAACATGGGCCAAAGGGTGACATGGCCACAAACTTCTTCAATCGAATCAAGGAAAAGGTATACGGGGGTAACCGAGAGACTATATCGCCCCAACGGAGCAACAATGCAGACAACCCGACAGGGCGTAATGCACTGCAGCCAACGCAAAACAGAAAAGGCAGTTTTCCCTTCCACACCATGACGTCATCCGACGAGAGCTCATCGAAGCCGGAAAGCAGCCAGGGACAGACATCCGGGGCCTATAAGCAGAATCCGCGACGTCCCCCGTCAACTCTAACCAAGAAGGGAATGAACACGACAAATGCATGGCCCATCTCTCAACACGAGATGGACGTCTGTAAGTACGTCTACGACCATGATGCCGACCCCGCGTGAGTATTCTATCTGAACATCAATGACTGAATCTGCCGTGCGGCGTCATTAGTACCGGATGGCAATTAAATTGGGCTATCGGGTGTAACATCTTCCATTTGTTGACCGCAGGGAGATCGTTGTACGCATAGGGTCGCAACATGCAACTCGTTCTGACATGGGATGCCTGTTAGACGGACGACAACCAACCACGAAGGCACGTAGCAATCCATCGGACCCTCTTTGAATTAATGGATTTTTTTTCGATCACCCGAGTTTATAACTTCCGATGCGAAGTCTGATTTTTTTGTCAGATATGATTTGCAGATAATGGAGATGATCACGATCATGGTTGCATCGGAGGGAGAAACCGATGGAGATCACCATCAAGCGGTGTGGCGCTTGTATCCGAATTTTGCGGTACGGCCAAATCCTAACTCCGTTTTTTATTTTAATGCATAACTATGATTTAACGTTCTCTGTTTTAACACGAACCACATACCGTGACATGCACGGTGACTTGTTTCAACCTCTGAATACTCCCTGAGTAACCAGGCCGATGTAATAGACGGCGTCCACCATGAAATTTTGGCCCAGCGATACGGCAATGACCACATGCAGCCGACGGAAGACCTGCGCCTTGTAAGATACCGACCGATAAGATTCTTGTACGCAAGTTCTGATCCTAGTCGGACTGAATTATGACTCTCTTATCGTATTCTGATTTTTCTATCGATTGCAGGTCTATATACCGGTACTAGAAGAAGACTGTGACAAGCACTGGTTCTTGGCTGTGGCTGACCTGTCGGAAAAGCATGTCTACCAATTTGACATGAATGCAACTAAAGAATCAAAGGCAAGAAGGAGACGTGTCATACAATGCATGGTAAGCGACGCACATAAGTAAATTCAGCGTCCTATCTGAATACGCTAATCCTTTTTATATTGGCGAATCTGTGCCAGCTGACTGCACTGGATGGAATTATTGCAACCGACGGGTATAAAAAGTTACGCTCAAAGAGCGCTCCCGAGTTTGCCAGCTTGGAGATCATGGCCGCACCGGGAGTTCCAAAAAACTGCAGTAGTACAGACTATGGCATTTGGGTCATGCAGTAGATGGCAATGGGACGGAGGTTCACCTACGCGGTGTTGCCAATTGTAAGTTAACGCGTGCATAAAGGTAAAATACAATTGCACTGTGTTTTCCTAATGAACACCGCATTGACCATTGCAGCTGGACGAAGAGAAGATCAGGATCAAAATGGCAATTGCACTGCTAACGGGAAGATGCAACGAGGAAAGCGGTGCATTGCTTGCGAAGGCGGCGGAAGCGGCCAAGACGGGGAACCGTGTTTAAGATACGTCTGAAGGGGCCGAATATAGCGTGTTTTTATTTGTTTAGTCATGCACTGCAATTTTTTTGGTTGTTGGATGCATTGATACTAGTTATGTTATGTGACATTGTTGGGCCTCCTCAATGGACGGACAGTCTTCGTGGGCTGATTATATCGTCGGCCATATATCTTATTAGTGTTATTGTATCTTTCTGTTGGGCCCTTTTTTGTTGTTTAATGTTATTTTCCAGCATGACCAAACAAGAAAAAAAAAGGTTCTTTTCCAAGGGAAAAAATTTAAAAACGGTGAATATACAAAAAAAAATGTAATTATGAACAACTCACCTGCTTCGATCGAATACATCAATCCATCCATCCATCCATCCATCGCTAAGTCAAGGCTGACAATACGAAGTCATTACTCACTGACCCACGCAATGGAATGAATGATAACTCTAGATTAGGGCTAAATTTAAATCCTGTGCTCATTCAGTGGTTATTGCTTTTTTTTTTGAAATCCAGAAATTGCCCTTGGTAACTGCACCTATATTAATGCCCCATTAATGTCCAGTCTAATCAGGTTTAAGGGTTATTTATTAAAAAAATAAAATTAAAAAGGCGGGAGTTATTTCGCCTATTTAACGCGCATACGTTTGTAAGTCACAAGAACAAAAAAAATCCCATACTTTTCGAAGAAGGGAAGCCATTGTTGGATACTCAAAGGCTTCCGACAGTAAAGAACCCAAAACCATCAAAGAAATCGCAGGCGAGGTATCACGATGCCGCCACTCGCTGATTGTCGCTTCTTCAGATTCATAATCCCCAACATGGAGAATCAAATTGTAAGTTTTCACTTTTTCTGTTCTACTCACATAACCCCAAGGCCCGCATGCAAGCCCACATCAATATCGATTTCTTACTCCTGCAGAGATTGTCGGTGGCCTTCTCCAACGTTGTACGGGATAACATGAGCAACCCCGTCCAGGTAATCACCACAAATGGTCAGTCGTGGAGCATCTCGTGGGTTGTCGAGGAGGAGTATCCGCATCAAATCGTATTCACCAGAGGCTGGCGAGCCTTTTACGAACATTACCACCTTCGAATCGGTGACTCAATGCTACTATCGTATCACCAAACGAAGTTTTTCTATGTGGCCATCCACGACACAAGATACTGCGAGATCAACTACGGAAGGTAACAAGATCATTCTAGCAGGTTTTTTGTATGCACTCGGCTAAGTCGTTTGTTTTATGCTCTTTTACGTTCTACCAGAAACTTGCGAAATGGAAGTCTTCCAGCAATACCCGCACATGGCAACTATACAGTCCAGTTCTTCGTGATAATCCCGGTGAACGACCCTGATACACTGGTATAGAACCCAATTTCAATTCCTTTACCACCTGCAATCATCAATCCATCTATATGTGACACATTGTAACCCATTTTTTCCACCATCCACTACAGATGCTCCCGCTGCGGTTCTCCCGAGAATATGGCCGGTCCCTACCGCGACCACTGACCGTAACCACGCCTACAGAACATCGTCATCGCGTGGGCTGGAATATGGAACCTAATGGGAGGATCGTGCTTCATGGAGGATGGAATGCTGTCCGAGAACGCTATCGCCTAAGGGATCAGTGGCTTGTGCTGTTCCATTATCACGCCGTTCAAAACACAATGTACGTCAAGTTCTTCAACGGTCATACAATGGAAATCAACTACTTGGCCCATGCCGGCCTGGGGACGGACTGCACTTGTATAACCTATCCGTCGGCCCCCAGGTCAAGGCACATAGCCGATGGGTTCAGATCGACCAATCCGTTCTTTGTAAGTCCAATCCTGCACCGCCTGGCAAACCGTTTTCTCGTAAGTGTGCCGACAATTATTTTTAAAGGCAACTATTTTCTATCCTATTGTTCTACTCAACTATTTTATTGATCTCACCATAAAAAATATGTCTTCGTTTCCAGCCGAATGTCCCCCCTCTGCCGGGAGTATGCGAGGATAGCCCAATTTCGATTACCAACGAGAGGGGCGCGTGGACCGTTCGGTATACGCACTATGTCGGGAGGACGAATGGATGTTTTGGAATGGGCTGGTCTGCCTTAGCAACTGCATGCCAACTAAGACACGGCCATGTGTGTGTCTTCGAATGGCTGGCGCCGCAAGAATACCGGCTGCATATGTATTGAGAACTCCTGTCTCCTAAACCCCCAGCCACCGCCCCCAACCCCATCCAAGTAACTCGGTCAATGGTGTTTTCTTGCCTCAGTTTGTCAAGTACGGTGGTGCAAGCTGCATGTCCATACATCTGTATCTTTAATCTATATGTTATTACCAGGAATACAATTCTACCTTGCCGTCATTAGCTTATGCTTTGGATGATAAACACGATAATCGTTTCTGTTGTTAACGTGCACGTAGCATTGCAAATGGACTGATCTGCCAATATTAGAAATGTATGTCAATTAGTGCCTGTGAAGTTTGAATGTAATTTTAAGCTGTGAAGCTTGAATGTAATCCGATTCACTTCACCTACATTTTGTAGCTTTGCATTTTGAATTTTGAAACTTCACACTGATTTGTTAATACCCTCAAAATGCTACTTAGTAGTGGTTGTTTATTGATTCGAAGTTGTTGCCGTGTTTCATTTAGTGCATTTTACTCATCACTTCAGGTGTTTTAAGCGTGTGTTTTAAATTACATCCAGAAGCAATGATCCCTTACAAAAAATTTCAAATTCGCAATTGAACCACATGCATTTTCCAACGAGTTTTTTTATGAGACGTGCATCTGAATATCCACTGAACGTTACTACCAACTACATACAAAATATCCACTTACCATACATACAAAATATCCACTAAATATAGAATTGCTGTAAACATGCCCCTAGCTACCATGTCCGGTTCAATAAAAGGGTGGACAACGACTGAATAATAATACATCAGGTTTGACAGTTGATTTGCAGCTTTTCGCATGACACCACTTCACGCCTACACATCTTGAATCCCGATTAAAAACGGTGATATCTATAGCACATCCACATACCAAGGAAAGCCAACATAGCAAAAACTTGTTTTAACGTGGACAACTTGTAGACGGTTCTGTACCTATTTGAAATGCAGAAAATATTCGGTGTGCGGCTACAACCTACCGGAAAACGTGAAAGGGTTCGACCAACCCGCCGTTGTAACACACGGTGGTGATGACTGTAGGCCCTCTTTGCTCAATCGGCGAGAGACATGACTGTCCCGGACGTGTTGGTCCCAACGAAGTCGCTGTTAGCAAACCCAGCCTGTGTGTCACTATCAGAGCATTGGAACGAAGAAATCTCCGCGGTCGCATACAGATCGCCGGATAGGTTATCATAGACCTGACACCAATGTAAAAAACAAATGATTAGATCCATTTAACAGAGCAGAAAACTTAACTACATCGTCTATAGAGTGACCAACCCACCATGTCAGTGTCCATCGAATCCATGTCTTCTGCAACTGCGCTAGATGGTTCCATTGTGCGGCGCTTTGGACACGTCGTCCTGTTGTGTCCCACCTCCCGGCACAAACGACATCGCTGGGTCTTCTTTCCACCATGAGCACCGTTACCCTTTGTATTGCGCTTGGGTGGATTCCGCGCCGGGGGTCCGCCACTCTCAGTAGGTAGCCCCTCGTGTGGAAAACTGGTGTTCCCTGCATCTTCGTTCTCGAAGTGCTTCAGCATCAGCACGGCTATGTCTCTTGCAAACTGGAACTTTTCAGTGCTGTGACATGCAATCTTGCACACTTTCCGGTACCAATCCATCAAGCACCAGTGTTGCGTCAGTTGTACAGAATCCCAAATCACGCCCATCGACTGCACCGCCACAAGTTTTGTATCCTTGGTCCATCTCAGTAATATCAGAGACCTCGGGATCTCATGAACATTGTTAAGAACAAGCACCGCAATTATATGTTCGCAGGGGACCCCGAAACATTCCATTCTCATGCACGTGCATCGGACCTCCCTCGTATCAGACGTTGCAATAACACGCCAATCCTTCCCCGGAGTGCCGTATCGAGAGACGGTGTGGATAAAATAGGAACCGTTGTCTTCAGAGTCAACCACCCTCATTGCACAGGCCCTGTCAAGAATGGGAACAAACAAATAGAATATCGCATGAGTGTAGTTGTCGGCTGCACTCCGCTCCAGCTGTTTCAGGTTGGTGGTCATAATAGGGTCACCCTTTGCACACTCGAAATTAGCCTCCACCTCCTTTGCGCGCACGAACATCAAGCATCGATGGAAATGACGTAAAAACTCAGTGTAGCTGTATCGAGACTTAACATACCGTGATATCACAGCGTGCAAGCCCTCGCACCTTGATGTTGTTCGAAATCTGGCAAAGAACTTTCCCCGTATGTGTGCTGTGGCCCAACTGTGCCTTCTCTCGTACATGTCCTGTACCCATCTTTTATCGGCCACGCCAAATTTCTCAACCATCTCAAACCACTTTCTCTGAAATGTTCGAACCTCGTAGTCGCCGAGCATGCAATCCCTAAACATCCTGGTGAATTTAGGCTTTCCGATGTTGCTCGTGGCGTTTCGAAGTAGATGCCAAGCGCAGAGTCGATGGTGAGCATCTGGAAAAACTTGCTCGATCGCAGACTTCATTTGTCTGTCACCGTCGGTTATTATGGACACGGAAGCCTTCCCTTTCATTGAAGTTTGCAACTGCTGAAGCAGCCAGACATAGGTCTCTTCTTTCTCGTCTGCCACCAGTGCAGCAGCAAAGACAACCGTTTGGTTGTGGTGATTCACACCGGAGAATACTACAAGAGGTGAAAGGTAAACGTTTTTCTTGTACGTTGCATCAAATGCAATCACGTCTCCAAACACCTGGTAATCAATTTGACTGGTGCCGTCACACTAAAACAAGTGTTGCAACACGCCCTCACCGTCAACAACTTCCTTGTAGTACAGTGCTGGATCATTTGCCTTGCACTCTCGGAGATACCTTAGGCACGATTCCGCATCTAGGCCACCCTCCCTTCGTTGCTTCGCATTTACATTGTGCATGTCCCTTGTTGTGTACGGGACATTATGATACCCGCCGGCCAGGCTCGCCATAAAACTGTGGATTCGGGAGACGCCAATGCCCCCTTTGCGCATGTCGTTCATCTACTCGATGTCCGCTTCGCTCATCCTCCGATGGCCCGGGAGCATGGAAGAAAATCGCAACTCAAGAACGTGGTGGTTATGCGCGTCTGAAAAGAACGCAGCGTGCCAACATCCTGATTCATCGTCCATGCGGAGTAGCATCCTTGCAGGGCATCCACACCGTGTCTCGGCCTCTTTTGCCGGTTAGGCATTGAGTAGAACTTCGGGGATCGGAACCCTTGTCGGTGGCACACGAACTCCTGCCGTATCCTTACTTCGCCGCATTTTTCGCTTCTGGAACGTCTCACGCCGAAGCCATGGTGCTTTGCATATTGCTGGTAGAACTCAAATGCAATGTCAACATCTGCGAAATTAAACCGGAGAACATCCTCCGCGCTCAAGTTCAAAAAATCAATCCAACCTATGGACTCGCCGGAATCAACGGCGTAAAACTCGTCTTCCGCATAATTCTCAGACATTCCTCCGGCGCCGTCCAAACTGTCTTCCAATTCAACCACATCCCATTGTCGACATCAGCCTCTGCATGATGGTCGTGTTCTGTATCATCTTCCTGAAAGTCGTTCTCGTCCGACTCCATCCCTGCAGAGCGTTCGCCCTCAACCGATCCAACTCCGTGGTCTGCTTCGTCGGACATTTCTGCTTCATCGGCGACGCGCACGCCCCCAGTGGTATCTTCATCCTCGGCAACCCTGTGCCAAACAGCAACAATGCGGTAATTTAGCGAAACACGTAAAATTGGGGAATTTTCTCCAAAAACAACTGCAGTCCTATAACGAAGAAAAATGGGGATATTTATAAATCAAGTGAAGGGTGATAATACAACGGGTACCTTCTTTCCATTGATGGAGCCGGTGAAGCCATCAGCTGCCGAATACTGAGTGGGGGTAGGAGAAGAAGTTAGCTCAGCCTGGAGGTTTTCAGTCGTTGTCGGTGGTGGAGATAAGAAGAGACGGTGCGATTGGGACAGAAGGGAAGAAGAGGAAGAGGGTGCGATTGCGACGGAGCGGAAAGGGGAGGAAGAGGGTGCGACTGCGACGGATGGAAAAGGGGAGGGGAAGGAGAGGAGAGAACCTGAGCTGGAGGAGGAATTTAGCGGCAGTAATAGTTGTTAGCCAAATGCTGATTGTCCAACTAATTCTGACTATTAAGTTAAATGTATTCATTTTAAAAATTATAAAAGTGCGCCTCTAACTTATACGAAATTGTGAAAAAGACCCACCAAAAAATGCATTTTTATTCTTACCTCCTTCGGCTGACCGGTGCGCCAAACAAGTAAATGGCACTTCGGTGCGCTATGTATAGCCGCGTACCGAATCCGTGCCCGAGTTTGTGACTGATTCTCTTGATCAATTTGAAAAGCTTGCTGACGTGGTGATTGCTGCAATATCTATGAATGCATTAAAGCAGCAGTCCTGTTTTTTGTTTTTGGTTTTATTTTTGTGTATTCTCATAATATTTTGTGACTATTTTTAGCTTAGTTAGCTGATGCATAGAAGAATGAAGACTCCTTTGTTGCAAACTTTTTTGGAATAATTTATAGTGACAATAATTTATTTACAGCCAGTAAAATTGTATAATATATATGAAGACTTTGATATTCTTACATATATTATTGTTCCTTCATGCCATTATCTTTCCCTAAATGCCAGTCAGGTATTACCTTCTTTCTATTAACACCATTTCCTGTTTTCTTCTTTTTTTCTTACCTTCTTTGACTTACTGAACTACAAGTTAAACTTTGACAGTTATGAGCTTGGGGGGAGCAGCAACAGAAGAAGATGCAAATCTCATAGCCAAATTATTTGGATCAATTGGCAAAATATGGAAAGCTGATGAAAAGTATTTTGATGCTGTAACTGGTCTGAGGTATGTAGATCCATTTTTTGTATGATATAAGATTTGGATATTATCTTACTAGAAATCTACAAGAAATTTCATGTTATCTTTGAAAGAATAAAATTTTCTTAGTGTCTGGAACCTGAATACTCTGTTTGGTGATCACTATTCAGTTTTTAGGGATGTGTGTAGCAATTGAATTCAGGCCTTTATTCTAAGACCATGGCTCCTTTATTCTTCTCCTCTATATAATACTTTGATTTTAATCCAAATAACAAAAATTGTTAATTGATTCCCTATCCAACACTTATCTAACTACTAAGGCAGAGAAGCATGTATATTGTCTTTATTAAAAAGATTCAGCTACGTTATTGTTTTCTCACTTGGTCATGATTGGAACAGGAGAGCAGGGGTACTCAATACTCATTATGAGTGTTTTCTTTCTTGAATATTTAAAGATTCAAATAGAGAATCATCAATAATGAATGTGAAACTTTTCTTCCTTTTTAACTACGTGCAACTCTCTTCATAATGTACAAGAGTATTTGTACTGGATGAATGATCCTTTTATATGTATAAGAAATTGTGATGAATGATCCTATTTTAAACTTTGAAGGCTTTAGAGATGTAATTTAATTGAGATGATTGGACAAAATATGTTCTGTTTGCCGGTTTTGAGTATTTGTACTGGACTTTCCCAATCATTTTCTCTGCTTAGTTTATGTGGCCTTTCTTTATTGTCTTCCATATTACTTGTTCATTTAGCTCAGTTATTTAAGTTAATTCTTTCTTCTAGCTATTTCACCTTATTTGAGTACTTACACTGGACTCGCATGTTTAATTTCCTTAACGAAAATAGATGAGGAAATACATCTCAGTCCTCTACTACTCTAAAACTCGAGATCCTTCAGCGCAGTGGATACCTTTGTTGGTACTTCAAACTGCTTTTGTCTTGATTGTTCTAGTAATAGATTTTGTACTTCTTTGGCAGATTGGAAATTGTTTCTAATTGTAATCTGCACACAATAAACAAGGATTCAGTAATTGAGGAACTTGTTTCTAGCATGGGAGTTTGTCTGAGTGCCCAAGTTAAAGTTGAGAGCCCCTACAACACTGGTATTCCTTCCTTAATTCTCTTCTTCTTGGCTATGACCCTTTTAAGTGGAAATGGCTTTTTTACAATAATTGAGTTTGGATATTTCTACTTGCATGTATATCATTCAAGTTTGTCCCTTTCTTCTCTCTCAATGCTTTTGAACCAAGGAAGAATTTTGATTAGCTAAAAAAGATGGATTTAGGCATTCTTTTCTTCCTCTTTCACTTGTTTAATATATTTGATTTGTTAATTGAATTTACTCTCTCTTAAACTGGTTATGTCTTCTAATTGCTCAGAGAACCTTACATTGGATTAAGACATGATATTGGTGAAGGTTTAACTGTAATTGATATAGTAGTTCTATTTGGCAGGGGGTGAACTCAAGTCTTACTTATTATATTGGCTCACTGATTCTTGCTTGATTCACTTATATATTATATTGAGTTTTTCTTGAAATGTTAACACACACTTATATATTATCTCTCATAGTTTGCTTGATTCTTGCAGCCTCAGTTCATTTAATGTTTGTTTCTGAAAGACTTAGCACTAAGATTGAGAGAATAATGAAAAGAGAGGAGAAAATGAATTCTGCAGAATATAGAAATTATGATATTGAATATGTGATTTGTGTACTTGATTACATTGTACAATCATGTTATCCACTTTATACACATGTATAAGAGATTGAATTAGTCTAAGAGTATAACAGAACAACTAACTAACTAAGCACAAAGGGAAATTAGTTAAAACAGATATTCTTGAAGGCTTTCTTGATTGCTCTGTCACTTGGTCCTTATGCTTCTCTGATGCATTGCTCTTATATCTATCAATATCATATACACACTAAAAATTCATTAGTATATTAGATTTTGTATATTTGTGTATAATAAATGTATTATTGAATTTATTTTCAATATATATTTTTGCATTTTAATATATATTTGATATAAATAATTTATTTGATAGCATGCCGAAACATTTACACTAGAAACAGGAGTTAATGTTAATGGAACAAACTATATATATTATGATTGAGTTGATCCCATAGTTTTCTTAGATTATATTATTTTATTTCTAGAACATACTTCATGATTGGGATGACGAAGAATGCTTGAAGATATTAAAGAATTGCTGGAAGGCTATACACCGAATGATGGGAAGGTGATTGTGGTGGACAAAGTTCTTCCTGCAGTGCCAGAGCAGACAGATATTGCTATGGCTTTCAGGTATGATGTTTTCATGATGTTTCAAATGCCAAAAGGGAAGGAATGAACCTACCAAGATTTGTAAATCCCACCTTAGTAAATCTGTATAATGATTGTCAAATTTGGTAAACTAATTAGATAGCATTGTATTTTTTGCTCAAGTTGAAAAGTTTGTTGAGAAATTAGAGTTTTGAACTCGAGATTTATTTTGTGTTTGAGTATTAATGTATAAAACAATTATAGCAAAAATTATATATGTCACTAATTACTATTTGATTTGTCTTGTAATAAAAATTGCATATTGGTTTGGTAATAAAAAATGACTGAAAATTTATATTGTGTAGTGATGAAAGTAAAATAAAAAAAAAAAAGATTTTTCTTTTAATTTGATAAGGCTATCGCCATGCTTCGCCACGCTTTAAAAGCGTGGCCATATCTCCCACCTACAGCCATTCTTTTAAAAGTGGCAATTTATAAAAAAGCATGGCAAAAAAAAGTATAGCGATAGGCTGAAAAAAGCGTGACGATAGAGCAACCACTATTCTTTCAGAGGTCACCCTTTCAAGAACGTGACAATAATTCAAAAAGCATGACAAAAAACTATTGTCACATTTTTTTTAGCTTTTTGCCACGCTTTAAAAGCGTGACAATAAATATGTTTTCTTGTAGTAATAATTTAATAGTATATCTATTAATTGATTTTAATTTCTTTACCATCATTATATTCAACAAATTAATAAATAATATAAGTTGTCGTTGCCAATACGGTATGATACTCTTGCAAATATTGGGAACTTGGAAATTCGGATGAGGTGCATATGCTCTTTTCCTGTCATAGTGTCATTCTTATTCACAAAGGAGTTTAATATTTTTTAATTGCTACAACCTAAATGCTTACATAGTTAATTATATATTTGTTTATTACTTTACTTATAAATGTGTAAAGGTAATACTTTGTTTTAAGTGTTAATTATATACTCTATTTAATTTTAATACTTCAATTTAGTTGTTGGTTATGAATATAATAAATTGTAGTGTCAATTTTATTTGTTCTTTGTTTTTAGCTATAAGCAACATTTTTGCTAATTTCACTTTGTGGATATGTGAGAAGGATTGTAGCGGCTGCTTCTCAAAATTTCCAACTGCTAAATCAAGTGAAGTATCGCAACTCTCAAATTTAAAGGTCTGATGTAGGCTTCTCAAATCATTAAAATAGAATTTAAGCCTGTTACTATAAACCAAATAAGCAATAAAAGGAAGCACTTACAATAACAACAACAACAAAACCTTGTCTAATTAAGTGGGGTCGGCTACATGAATCAAATAGCGCCATTATTCTCTGTCATGT
Organism: Arachis hypogaea; assembly: GCF_003086295.3. Lineage (NCBI taxonomy): Eukaryota > Viridiplantae > Streptophyta > Magnoliopsida > Fabales > Fabaceae > Arachis > Arachis hypogaea. Next base: position 29,703,693 of record NC_092038.1, read on the forward strand.
ATCAGTCTACAGAGAGACCGTTTACATGTAGATCTCGTTTGACCACCTCATGGATGGTCTTCTTAGGTCTTCCTCTGCCTTTCGCCCTTTGTCCATCTTCCATCTCATCCACCCTCCTGACTGGATGTTCTATCGGTCTTCTTCTTACATGTCCAAACCACCTGAGACGCGATTCAACCATCTTTTCCACAATGGGTGCTACTCTAACTCTCTCCCTTATATCTTCATTCCTTATTTTATCCAATCACGTATGACCACTCATCTATCTCAACATCTTCATCTCTACCACACTCAGCTTATGTTCGTGTTCCCCTTTAGCCGCCCAACACTCCGTACCATACAGCATAGCCGGTCTTATAGCGGTGCGATAGAATTTACCTTTAAGTTTTAGAGGCACTTTTTTGTCGCATATAAAACCAGATGCACTCCGCCATTTTGACCAACCTGCTTGGATCCTATGATTTACATTCTGTTCAATATCTCCATTATCCTGTATGATGCACCCAAGATATTTAAAACTTTTAACTTTTCGTAGGATGTTTTCTCCAATCTTCACCTCTATATTAGGGTTTTCCCTTCTCAGACTGAACTTACATTCCATATATTATGTCTTGCTACGGCTTATGCGCAGACCATACACTTTTAAGGCTTCTCTCTATAACTCCAACTTCTTATTTAGGTTTTTCCTTGACTCTCCCATAAGGACGATATCATCGGCAAAAAGCATGCACCATGGCACAGGCTCTTGGATGTGCTTTGTGAGTACTTCCAAGACTAATGTGAAAAGGTATGGATTTAATGATGATTCCTGGTGCAATCCTATACCAATAGGGAATTCCTCTATCACACCACCTTGAGGCTTCATACTAGTTGTGGCCCCATCATACATGTCTTTAATTGCCCGAATATATGCGATCCTTACTCTCCTCTTTTCTAAAACCTTCCATAAGACCTCCTTTGGTATCATATCATACGCTTTTTCCAAATCAATAAACACCATATGTAGATCCCTTTTATTACTACGATACCTCTCCATCATCCTTCTTAATAGATATATCGCTTCAGTGGTAGATCTGCCTAGCATAAATCCAAATTGGTTCTCTGTTACTTGTGTCTCTTTTTTCAACCTCCGTTCTATCACCCTTTCCCATAATTTCATAGTATGACTCATAAGTTTAATCCCTCTATAGTTTCCGCAACTTTGTATATCCCCCTTATTCTTGTAGATAGGTACCAAGGTGCTCTTTCTCCACTCATCAGGCATCTTCTTTGACCTTCAAATCTCATTAAAAAGCTTGGTTAACTAGTTGATGCATTTTTCTCCAAGACCCTTCCAAACCTCAATCGGGATATTATCAGGTTCTACTGCCCTGCCATTTTTCATCTGTTTTAGAGCCTCTTTTACCTCGAAGTCTCAAATCCTTCGATAGTAGTCAAAGTTTTGATCTTCTTCCCTTGTGCATAATCGACCAAGGCTCAGAAGAGTCTTCTGTCCCTCATTAAATAACTCGTAGAAGTAGCTCTTTCACCTTTTATTAATCTTCTCCTTTTGAGCCAACGCCTCTCCATCCTTATTCTTTATGCACTTAACCTGATCCAAATCTCTCGTTCTTCTTTTCCGGCTCTTTGCGATTCTATATATACCTTTTTCTCCTTCTTTCGTGCCGAAAGACTGGTAGAAACCCTCATATGCTCTTGTTCTTACTTCACTTACAGCCACTTTTGTCTCTTTCTGAGCCGCCTTATATTTTTCCCAGTTATCTGCATTGCGGCATAAAGACCACTCTTTAAAGCATTTCCTTCTTATCTTTATCTTTTCTTGTATACTCGCATTCCACCACCAGGACTCCTTGTCTCTTGGTCCTATTCCTTTAGATTCATCAAAACTTTCTTTTACTGTTCTTCTAATAACTTCTGTCATCTCCCTCCACATCTCTTCTGCGCATCCATTCTCATCCCACTTTGCTTCTTCTCCTACCCGTCTTAGGAAGCTTCTTTATTCCTCACCTTTCATCCGCCACCACCTCGTCCTTAGGTTCTTCGTATGATGTCTTTTCCTCAACTTTTGCTCAACGCGAAAATCCATAATGAGCATCCTATGTTGTGTTGTCAAACTCTCTCCCGGAATAATTTTACAGTTAATGCAAAATTTTCGGTAGTAGATAGTAGATAATATAATAAATTTACTGATTAAAATAAAGATTATTTATGTTATTTTTTAAATAATAGTAGCATGTATATTTATTTGTTCAATTGACTAACCTTGGTAGAGATGTGTGCTTTTGTACATAAATTTGTTCTAGATGAAAATTTATTATTGAGTCTTGTTAAAGGTTGTTAACTATTTAATGAAATTAGTGACACTATATAAGTCTGATCTTTGCGAAGTGAATTCAATATATACTGTACAATTTTCTTTTGAAAGTTATGTGAATTTATTGTATTATTGATAATAATAATTAAGTATTCTCACTTGATCATGCATTCATTACTATATATGAAGTTGTTGCAAAAAAAAATATATATTATTTTATTCTCACTTCAGATTTCATAGTTTAGAGATTAATTATTTCCTTCTATTTGTTTAGGTAATTTGGATAATGATGAAAATAATACTGGTGGTGCTAAAACTGTTGGTGGTGGTGCATCCAAAGATGGGGTTGAAGAATTGTCAAAGTATAGTTCCAAAGATGGGGTGGAAGACTGGAAGTGTATATGATTTAATGTAGTTTAATTTATTTTATCATTCGCTTTGGAACATTATGTTGTGTTATTGTTTTCAATTATTCTGCGAAATATAATCTTAGACGATGTGAGGTTTTTATTATAGAATAGTGGTGTTTTTGTGTATGATTTAGTGAAATGTCTTTATGTTAGATTAGTTGGGCTCATGCCTTTGTTTTGGTGAAGTGCCCTTATCTTAAGTTATGATTAATGAAATTATATATATGTAATGTTTACCAAATGAGATGAAAATGAAGAGAAATGTAGCAAATATGAATAAAATTACATATTTATCACTTATCATTAATAAATTATAATTTATATATAATATAGATAAGAGTATTAATGTAATTTTATACTATTATGATTTTCTTTCTTTTCACTTTTCTTTCTATCCGAACAAAAGAAAAATTTTTCTCCATTTTCTTTTCATCTATTTTCTCTTCATCCAAACAACATACAAATAACTCTAATTTTTCTTCTATTTTCTTTTTTCTCATTTTTTTTCTTATTTTCTTTTCTTTTATTTTCTTTTCTATACCCAAACAAAGTGTAAAGAAAACCAAACCACATCTAATATCTAATCTAATATTATTTTTTTACAAAAATATTTGATAATAAAAAATATTTAGTCAAAATCAATCAAAATTTACTTTATTTAATATTTATTAAATTATAATAATTAATAAATACTAAATAAAATAAATTCTAACTGTTTTTTTATCTGATAGTATTTTCTTGTTTTAATTGAGGATTGTCGTCCATCATTAATCACACGCCATGCAATGGTTCGTACATGTATAGAGATTCATTGATTGGCTTATTCCATGATCTCATGTATGCCATATGTTAGCATAATTGTTATCATGGTGTTTATCCTCTTATTTCCACCATTCCTTGCTTACTCTTCCTGACAAATTTTAAATATCACAATTTTCACTTGTTTATTTTCCCATTCCATCTAATCATCTATGTTTTTTTTACCTATTTTTCACATTTTGTCTCTCACCTCAACATTTTTAAAATTTAAATTTTTCCAAGATCATTCTTTCACATGTTATTCCCTCACTTTTATATAAACCCTTCTATTCCCATTATTCGTTTTAATCGCAATGCAAAGACTATGGTGATCAATGAGGTGGGTGAGGTGGCGACTGCTATGATGGTGAAGGAGGCTATCGCTATGGTGGGCACAGTAGTTGTGATGGAGTTCATGATGGTGATCAATGTCGTGGTTGTGGACACGGAGGAGAAAACTGTGAAAGAGATCAGTAGAAAAGATCGGTGGAAAGAACTAAGCGAAAACCACAGAGAGTACATGTAGCCAGACTAGGCAAACAAAGAACATAGCAGCAGCGACAAGAACAGAGTGGGAGATCAAATCCGGGGCACAGTGAATTTGCATGGTTGTTCATTTTTTGTGTGTTTTAGTTAATTACTTAGATTAATTATGTGTATGATTATTATTATTTATTTAACTAACTCAGATTATTCTCAATATTTTTGCAGCTAGCATAGGTTCTGGTAATACTGCCATACTCTATCTCTTTGTTTAAATTTATGCAATTTATAAGTTAACTTTTGAGTTTAATTAGACTATTTTTTTCAATTGATGCTTAGGGTTCTTTCGATTTTCATTGTTTATCAAATGCTCAGTCAGTTTATTTGCCATGATTTTTGTGACAGATAAAATCTGTTCCATTTTCATGGACCCTTTCTTTGCATTCCTATCATATGAGCCACACCTGTCTTACTTAATTTTAGAAAGTTAGATTTAATGATGTTTATATAGGTTTTTTGAGTATTTGAGAATACTCTATAATGTTCTAGAAGATTATGGAAGGACATAAAATAATCTAGAAGAATTTTGATGTATATAAAAGTATAAAGAGTAGTATAGAATAATTTAGAAGTATTTAGAAAATTATGGTAAGAGATAGTTGTAATAAAAGTTCTGAATGATTAATTTGGACCGTTAATTGGATTTAATCCTAACCATTTATTAAGGAGGTGAGAGTTAGAGTTTGAATGTGTGAGTTATTTGTAACAAATACTTGAATAATAAAGTGTTTTTTTCACCAAAATTTCATTTATCTTGTATTCTTAGCTTTCTTGCTAAATACTGAGGATTATGCTAACTTAGTGTTAGCTCAAGAAGTTGAGTAAGTTAGAATGCCAGTACAGTGACATTAGAATATGTTCAAGGCCGTAACACACTAGTGAGCTTGCAACGGAAAAGATTTTTCTAGCTCTACTTGTTTTCTACTCAAGCGGCTTCTTTTCTCATGTACACCTTTTCTTTCCTTCCTCTTTTTTAACTGGCTTTGTTCTTTTTTCTTGGAACTTATGATTTGTCACCACTATCTTAATTTTATTGAACTTCCAGAGTATTTTAACTGGTAATCTTTTGCACAGGTTGTAGGTAGATCTACCTCACTTCTTCTTTGGTTACTTGAATCCGGCATTTGAAATAATTTGAACATCTTTGAGGTAGTATTCTTACATGCAGCAGTTATTGTTTCTGTCGAGACCCCTTCATTGGTTTGAGGAGGTGGAATAAGGAGTAGAGTACTAGATTGAATTGGTGGAGGGATGTTGGAGTCTAAGAATAATTTGCTTCGCTCTTGCATTGGGTGGTGGAATATTGGACTCAATATGAATTGGTTCTTGCAAAAATGGAGGTGTGATGAAACAGGCAAACATTCAATGTTATTAGGAATAACACGCAAACACAAACACAATAAGTGATGGTAACGTTTTTAATGGCCCAAAAACTCACCAAGTAAGGGAATGAACCTCTAACGTTTTGAAGTGCTTGAAGTTGAGCAGTAGATACCAAGATTCCGACAAAAAAAAAAAGGAAAAAAGAGTCATTAATACAAAAAGTCATTAATTTTAACAAATTGAGGACAATTTAATCCCTTTTTTTATTTGCCTCTCATACACCAGACAGAACTGGCTGACGTGGATGAAACAGTATCCAGGTGTCCGTTACGATGTCAATACACCAGACAGAATTGGTTGACGTGGATGAAACGATATCCAGGTGTCTGTTACGGTGCCATGCTGGAAGAGGAATAAAGTTTGAAGGACAAATAAGTCATTGACGTCATTTTACAAATAAAGTTCGAAGGACAAATAAGTCCTTGAGAATTTAGTTTATTATGCTTCTATTATAAGAATTTAGTTTATAAAATTATGCTTGTATTTTAAAATCTAGTTAACTTATTGTATTCTGCCATTTAGATTATTTGTATTAAAATTGCAGAAATTGGACTTGTTTTGTTTCTATTTTTTTCTTAAATTGCATTAGTTCAGTTTTCTCACATTAGTTAGCATTAGTTAGAATTAGTGCATTTGTGTATATTAGAATTTGTTAAATTACATTAGTTCAGTTTTTATCATATTAGTGGCATTAGTTAGTATCAATTCATTTATGCATCAAGTTAGCATTAGTTCACTTGTGCATCATTCATGTATTAAGTTAGCATTAGTGCATTTGTGTATTATATTAGAACTAGTATTTTTATCCGTAATAACATTACGGGAATAAAAATTTTTAAAATTATAGTTCACTTTTTCTAACAGTATAAATTATGCATGCCACAAAAAATTTATAAAATCAAACTACTTTTACAAAAAAAGTCGTAAGTTGACAAAAGTCTCTGATTAAAAAGATCAAGATATCTGTAGATAAAAAATTAAATAATAAAATTTTTAGTTATTATTTTTATATAAAAAATCTAATTTTTTATTAATAATTAATTTTAACATTCGTTTTCTAAAATTTAAAATAATTTAACCTGTATACTTTTACATTTAAAATATTTTAATTGTAAAAAAATATCAGATGACATATTTTTGATTTGTTAAATTATTAATATAAAATATAAATTATATATACAGTAAAAATAGTAGAGAGAAATAGAAAAATGCAGAGAGGTAGATGAGAGAATTAAGGAAATGAGTTTATTAATTTTGAAAAAAAAAATATTTTCTCTCAATTTTAATAAGAGTGTCATGTGACACATTTGATTATTAAATTAGATAGTAATATATGATACATAATATAGGTATATTTCAATTAGATAATAATATATAATATATATAGAAGCATAATGAACTAAATTCTCAAGGACCTATTTGACCTTCGAACTTTATTTGCAAAATGACGTCAAGAATTTATTTGTCCTTCAAACTTTATTCCCCTTCCAGCGTGGTACCGTAACGAACACTTGGATACCATTTCATCCACGTTAGCAAGTTCCGTTTGGTGTATGAGAGACAAATAGACGGAAGGATTAAATTATCATCCGTTTATTAAAGTCAGGAATTTTTTTGTATTTAAATTTTGTCAGAAATGTATTTATGAAAAATTTAAAAAGTTAGGACCTATCTGTCCCTTTTCCAAAAAAAAATGAAAAATGATTTTAATTAGAGAAAATTACACTATTAAGATGACACTTTCCTCTTCTCTATTCGTAAAATGTATATTCTCCTCTCTTATAATTTTTAAAAAATCTTCTTTTCAATTTATTTTAATTTTTTTTGTATTAACTAATATTAACTTTATCTATTTTTTAAGAAAAAATAATTTTTTTTTACAAAAATGCCCTTTAACAAAAATTTTATTTTTTTGTAATTAAATTTTACTTACCAAAATATCTTTTAATAATTTTCTATTGATTAAATTATATTTTTACCAAAATATTTTTAAAAAAATAATAATTAAATTATTTTTTTAAGATACCCTTCAATAATTTTTTAATTATTAAATTGTGATTTTATCAAAATTTTTATTAACAATTATAATTATATTTTATTATTAATTTTTTGATATTAATATATATTATTTTAACATTAAATAAAAAAATCTTGGTAAAATTATTTTTTGATATCAATATATATTAATTGTTATACATATTAACAATGATAAGACTTTTTTTATTAATGTTAAAATAATATATATTGATATCGAAAAATTAATAGTAAAATATAAAAATAATTATTAACGAAAATTTTAGTAAAATCACCATTTAATAATTAAAAAATTGTTGAATGGTATTTTTAAAAAAATAATTTAATTATTAATTTTTTTAAATATATAGATAAAAATATAATTTAATTAATAAAAAGTAATTTATTAAAAAATATTTTGGTAAATAAAATTTAATGACAAAAAAAATTTGCTAAAGAGTATTTTTATAAAAAAAATAACTTATTTTTTTTTTGAAAAATGGATAAAATTAACATTAGTTAACACAAAATTTAAAATGGACTAAAGAGGATTTTTTTTTTGAAGTTATAAGGGAGGAGAATGGATATTTTACAAATAGAGTGGAGGGGAGTGAAATTTTCTCTTTTAATTATTATCAAGAGTAAACCATAAAAAGTACACTCGAATAATTTTGTCGCTAACAAAAATACACTAGAATTTTATTATTGACAAAAATATCCTCAAATAATTTAAAAACGAGAAAAAATGCCCCACATTAACTATGTATTATCAAAAAATACTTTAGAGATTGAATTTTGATACAATTTTTTGCAAATATGATTAAAAAATGAGATATTTTTATTTCTAAAATTTGGTAATTTTTCGCTAAGTATATATATCTTTAGTGATTTTTTTATCAAAAACCAATAATACATTTAAAAAATCGCAAAAAAATATATACTCAATAAAAATTACCAAATTTTAAAAATAAAAATATCTAATTTATCAAATCATGCTTGCAAAAAATTACATTAAAATTCAATCTTTAAAGTATTTTTTAAAAAATATATATTTAATGTTAAATATTTTTATTGCGTTTTTAAATTATTTGAAGACATTTTTGTTGATAATAAAATTCAAATACACTTTTATTCAAATGTATTTTAATAGTTTACCGTATTATAAAAATTAATCCTTGTAGAATTTTAAAAAAGATAATACAACTTCATCCCTAAAAAATGTTTTTTTTGAAACTAATCATTCTGACCTTATTAAGTTTTTTATAGGGGATGAAGATAAACTCTAGAAAATTTGGAGTTGAAGAAACCTCGACCATGATTAATATGTAAAAAATATAGTAAACTCTACTCAACTTTTTCTTAAATAACATGTAAATTATCTTTTTATAGATGTGACATATTTTAGTTGAATGTTTACTTTCAATTTGAGTTAATTTAACTTAATGAGAGTTAACATTTTAATTAAATAGGACCATTTTATAATTAAATAATTTTTTAAAATGGGAATGTGATTCTAGTTCAAGAGGATTGAGTTCCGCAATGTCGTTTGTAAGATATTCTCATTGTCCATCTCCTTAATAAACGACCTTACAAAAAAACACTTATATGCCTCAACATCATGCTACCTTCTTCTTTGGAAAGAGGCATAGACAGCATCCCTGTGGTTTAGAGCATCTTAGACAAAGACATCTCGCTCCAGTTCTTGCACCAGCATTGCACTGACACAGTGTAGAGAGTGACGAAAATGGTGTAAAAAACTAATGAATTTATCGTGTAGAGTTAAGATGGCTGAGAATTTTAATTTTAAAATTGAACTAACTAACGTACCTATGAGAAGTAGTGGTTTTGGCTTCCTTTTGGGTGGAGGATTGAGGATGAGCGCTGACAAATAAAGAATGAAAGAGAAACGATAGCATAAGAAAGAGTTAAGGTACATTTTCTGGTAGATTAATTTAAAAAAAGTTAGAATTTAATTTTTAATATTTTATCAAATTATACATTCATCCCTTTTAATTAAGTTTTTAATTACAAAATGATTTAACTATAGTTAAAATTCAATAATAAAGTGACACATCACAAAGAATAATTACAGTCCTCTATGCTTGCAATGAAAAGCAGTGGTGAGGGGTTAGAAACTCGGTGAATAGTAGGAGTCCTCCTCCTCAGTGGAATCTGATGCTATCTCCTCCTGGCTTCTAAGGTCTCCAATGATATGATCATCCACCTGGGATGATAGAGACTTGAATCTGTGAAAAGAAATTTCAATCTAGTATGCTTCTTACATGTTATGTGAATTGCTTGTGCATTTGAAACAAGCACTAAACCTTTTCTAGGATATGATGAATTAGGTCTCACACATATGTTAATTCCTTTTCTTTCCTACTTAGACTTGTTTTCACCCCTATGGTTTCTTTCTCGCCTTTTCAAATTATCTCTATGTGAGTTCAATGACTACAGTTAAGGAAAATATCTTAGCGTTTTGGAGGATATTTGTAGCAGGCAGGTTCAAGAAGTTCAGAAGACTAGCATATTATTTTCTTTTTGTTTATCTAGGTTGTAATTTTTCTTTTCTTTTGGATATTTTGTATCTTGGGATTTAGGTTAAATAAGTTAAACTAAATAAGATGGTCTTATGTTATAATGCAACATATTGTTACTTATCACACTATTAATATTTGTAAAGTCGAATCTTATATTATGTATTTTGTGACTTAACTATGAATACATGTCTAGTCTAGTTTTATAAGTATATCTAATTAGGTAATGTTATATCAACAAAAAAGAAGTGATATAATTGTTCATATAAAATATGAACATTTTGTTAAGTTGTTGTGTCTCGGACACCACACTCACTCACACTAGTCCAAGACGCATTACCGTGACAGCGTTTCTGACATGATATTCACCAACACTAGTCCAAGACCCGTGTCTATGTCCAACTGTATTTTAATAAAAAATAAAAAATTATTCTTCGGATAGACACCTAAATATCATTACGTGTTACGTGTCCAGTCTTATTCTTAACATATATTTTTGAACTAAATTTATATATAGTATATATTATTATTTATTAAAATAAAAATATTTTAAATACTTGATATAATTAAAATAAGACATTAGAAATAATTAAAAAAATCATTTATATTTTAATACTAATAAAATATCAAAATATAATTATGATTTATCTAAAAAATACTTTATATTTTATATGTATACGTTATAAAATTTGCGACTGTGTGTTATGTTCCATGTCCGTGTTCAGTATTCTTACGTTATAAAATTACACTAATATTTTATATTATTAGTACATCAAAATTAAACTAAGTTTATATATATATATATATATATATATATATATATATATATATATATATATATATATAATATCATTTATATCTGAGTAATTAAAGAGTAAAAAGGAGTAATACTCTTTCTGTTAATGACTCTGAAGTTAAGCATAAAGAATTTATATAGTTTATATTATTTGTATTTGTATTTAATATGAATTTTTTGTGGATTCTTTTTCAATATAATTTTTCTTTTTTAATTGTACTTTTCTTTTATTTTTATCATTTTTAGCCGTACTCCTATTTTTTAAGTTAGATTCAACTGTATTCTTATTTTATATACTTTATTTATTTTGTATTTGTATCTTGCATTTATCTTTTAATATTAATATAATTTATTTTTATATTTAAAAATATTAATTTTAAATATTTTTTATTTTAAAATATATTTTTAACGTTTTTTTTAAACACTATGACCGTTTCTTTTTTAACAAAATAAAAAATAATTTGTTATAAAAATAATTTGTTTAATCTAGAATCAATTAATAAAATATCAATAAATAAAAATTAAAATAGATTAACTAAATATATTTTTATTATTTTCAATGTTTAAAAATAAATTCTCTTCTTGTAAATCAATAGGTAAAAAGTTGAAAATAAAAATTATTTTTTAAAAACAAAAATAGAAAAACAAAAACAGAAAATGTTTTAACAAATCAATCAACCTCTTAATGTTTCACCTTAACTTAAATAGCTAGACAATATATTTGTAGCGATTGTTCTAAGCAATAAAAATAAATATTAAAGATAAATTTATCTTTTAAAATTTATGAAGGATTTAAGTGTCAAACAAAAAAATATTGAAAATTGATTTAGGAAATTATTATAATAGTTAATATATGTTATTATCCAACTGTGATTTATGCTTATTTACGAGAATAAACTAGCTATCTCACAAGCGCTAATTGTCTCTATTAACATATATATTTTGGAAATTGATGTTCTTTTATATTTTTTAAAATAAAAACCTAAAAAAATTCTCAACAATTAGCATTTAGCACTACCATCATCATCAATCAAACTCAATAATAATATTAATAGCCAATCTTCTACTCTTCTTATCGAATCGTATTCACACCCTTAAAAAAACGAAAGGAATCGCATTTTTCAGGTTTTGCAAAGTCACCATCCCACGTTATCCTCTCACTAACTCTGTTTTTACGTGCGGCCTGGACCCACACAGAACGTGTTCGACATCAGTCAAAACCGCGGCTTATAGCTCAAGCCAGCTGGGTTTTTGTGCCTTTGACAATTGACATAGATTTATTTATTTTAAAAAAATGAAAGCTCAAGCCAGCTTGGCCTCACTACTATCTAATAAAATTTCTTGTGTCTTGAAGTAAATAGCGTCCTTCATTCATCTCTCCATGTTTCTATAGGAGTTGTCCATCACCGCTTCCACTAGTTAGAATCACCGCTTCCAAACATACTCATCACATTCTGTTCTTTCTGGTTCCTCCCATTGTTGCTAGCGTGGCTCGTCTTGCTGCTGTCTCAGCCTCACTGTTTTGTCGTGTTTGGTGTTCTGGGCTTCAGATCTGCTTTGTTCTGTTTGTTGCTACCGTACTGCTCCGTTATATTAGTTTCTCACTAAATCACCATTAGCCATCGGCCCGTTTGCTTGCTTCGCTCTCATCTTACCATCTTAGTACTAGCAGGTATTGTTCTTGTAGAGTACTATTTTTATCCATAACAAAAAATAAAATATTAAACAAATTTATACATAAATAAATAAAATTAATTTTGTATTGATCCAGAGACAATGAAAAAAAAGTTATATTCTTAAATTTTAGAATATTAATAAATTTACACATTGAATAAAATTAATATTTGAGTACATTTATAGTATAAAAATTATTTTTTATAAAAATAAAATTAATTTGATTTCTTTATGATTAAATTTATAGGCGTTTTAAAGTTGAAGAGAAGTTAGCTTTTTGTTTCTTATTTCCTTTCTATGGAAGATTGGACTTGAATCTAGATTTACTCTCTTCTAATTAAGTTTTCTACTTTTATTTGTGAATTCTTGTCTACTTGATCACTCTTCTTTTTAAGTTTTGATTTGTTAATATTAGAGCAAAAAGAATTGAAACTGTTCTATTTTTCTTAATGTGGAATGATATTTGTACTATGTTTGTGTAATTTTATTTGTACATAGATAATTTTTTTATTTTTTATTCTTTATCAATTGTTTTTATTTATTAAATTTGTAAAAAAATAATAAACAAAAATTACTTAAAATAATAAATCATTTATTTTTTAAATAAAGAGTTTTGAATTTAAATTTTACAAATAATAAAAAATATTTGTGTTAATACATGTGACAAAAAGTATTTTAGAAAAAAAAATTATATATCAAATTTTTATCAATCTTTATAGTATACAAAGTGAAACAAATTTAACTATTCTCATTTCTAATAATTGCATTAATCACTTTCCCTGTAATAAAGTAGGAAAACATTGTTAAAAATCCTATAGTTAAGTGAAAAACATTTTCCTCTAGAAAGGCTTCAAACTTTAATGTTAAATAAATGGAAAAACAGAGAATTAGATTCTGGAACAGAAAAATATCCTAATGTTCTACATAAAAATGTGATATACATAACAAATGATTATTTTACTATACATTTTTTTTTCTCGACAATAAAGTTTTTCCTTTTAAATCCAAAAAAAATTTGGTCAAGTTAGACACTCTCCCTATATTGAGTTACACTTTTATGGTATAAATAAATAAATAAATATAAATATGTGAACAAAAAAGGTGTATACGCTTGCCAACTTCACACAGGTTCTGCTTCTGGGTTAAAGAGCTCATTCATTACCAACTCTCTCTCTCTCTCTCTCTCTCTCTCTCTCTCTCTCTCTCTCTCTCTTAATCTGCATAGATTGCCGGAATGTGGAGCTCAAGTTCTTTGCAGCAACCGTTGCTTCTCCAACTTCTTGTTGTTCAGTCGCTTCTTGTAGCTGTGGTTTTAGCTCAGAGATCCACCACACCCGCGTGGAACACACTCACTGGTTTGTCTAACTTCCTTCTTTTAACTTACTAACGATCTGTGTTTTTATTTCTTCTGTTCTATACTCTCTATACTTTATTTGATCTTTGGTTTTTGCGTGGAAACAAAGTTGGTGAAGCTACTTAATAGTAATGCTAATGTTAATTACTTAGTTTGAAGGGAAGTTGAAAATGAGTATGACACTTTGATTTGATGTCTCGTTGATTAGGATCCCCCGATAACCATATCTGAAGGAAAAAATAACATAAAAGTTTAATTTTGCCTTGTATATCTGAATCATCTTCCTAATATGATTGTCATCTTAATATCCATTCAATACAAGATTTAGCATTTTTTATGAAATAGTTGTGGGTTAAAGTAATATAACAGTTAATTGGAATGTTTGCATGTTCTGATCACAGAGTGAGTAATAGTGAAGTTCTTCACATAACCTCCAAGTTTATCCGTTGTTTTATTTCTTTTCTTTTTTTTTTCAAAAGAAAATATTAATATTCTCTTTTGAGCCACTCATGTTAATATTTCCCTTTGTGAAAGTCTAGGGAGCCAGCACCTATATTAAAATCTGTCCAGCAATTAACCAGCAAAAGAAAAGCGAGTAATTTCACACTATTGGGTGAAATCTTACACTGTTAAAAATACCAATAATGACTAATTGATGGTTACAAATCACAAAAGGCCCCTAACACTCCTCCCTTCCATTTACCTAGATGATCTCATGGTAATCAAAGTCCATTTGAGAGTCTAAATTTGGGAATTCCTACATTTAGTTGAGAGTTTGGTAACCTTGAATGCAGATGTTAGCTTTCTATGATGCTTGGTGTATTGAAATCCACTTATTGTAATTTTCTTTTTGCAGGAAATCGTCCATTGGTCGTAGCGCGAGGTGGTTTTTCAGGGCTATTTCCTGATTCCACAAGCCTTGCCTACCAGTTTGCATTATCAACCAGTGTATCTGATGTCCTTCTGTGGTGTGATGTGCAATTAACAAAAGATGGATTCGGCCTTTGCCTTGCAGATGTCAAGATTGATAATGATACTGACATTGCGAACTTTTACCCAAACAAGAGTACTACTTACTCAGTAAATGGTGTCCGTTCCACTGGCTACTTTTCCGTGGATTATACATCAGATCAGCTAACCAATGTCTCTGGTAAGTTAAAAACTTACCAATGCAGCATTTTTGTTGTATGTGTTCTCTTATGCTGATCTTGTTACACTTTCAGTCTGTATAGTGTTTAAAGTTTATCTTTATATTGTTGCTGACAATCTCTTGTTACTTGGCAGTGGTTCAGGGAATATATTCTCGAACTAATCTGTATGATGGCTTGCCAATGCAAACTGTTGACGATATAGCTGCGATATCAAAACCACAACCAGGCATATGGCTGAATATTCAGGTAATAATTGGAAGAAATATTCAATTCTATCACAGGTTGCCTTTTTCTTTTCCCCTTGATCTAAATGTTGTTTTCTCTGTTATTTTTCAGCATGATGCATTCTTTTCGCAACACAAGTTGAGTATGAGAAGCTTTGTACTTGCAGCTTCTAAAAGGGTAGTTATCAGTTATATCTCATCACCGGAGGTTGGCTTTTTGAGAAGTATAACATCACGGCTCCCGAAAGTAACGAAGTTGGTATTCAGGTTCATGGGACAGGATGTTGTAGAACCATCAACTAATCAAACTTATGGTTCACTCTTAAAGAATCTTACATTTATCAAGACATTTGCTTCTGGAATTCTTGTTCCCAAGGGATACATATGGCCCGTAGATTCAGGCCTTTATCTGCAGCCTCATACCTCATTGGTCTCAGATGCACATAAAGCAGGGCTGGAAGTTTTTGCATCTGATTTTGCAAATGATAATCTAATTAGCTACAATTACAGTTATGATCCTCTTGCTGAGTACCTCCAATTCATCGACAATGGTGACTTCTCTGTTGATGGTGTGCTATCTGACTTCCCCATAACACCATCTGAAGCTGTTGGTAAGTTATTTATTTATTTATGATAGGAACCACCAAGAAATATCCTAGAACCTCTTTCTTTTGTAAACTTTTAATTCCATTAAGAGCTCTGTCTCTAACAATTTATTTCTCCATTATCCGGTCTCACAAATCCATTTTGATTTTTTTAAAGCCAGTTATTGTTGAATTCCATGATTAATTAGGAAAATAAGAGAGTTAAGTATTCAGCAAAATGAAAGAAAAAACATGTTACTCTTATATGACGTGTCTAACATGAGAGGAATACTCACATCTATTTATAACAGTATAAAACCCTAATACACTAATACTAATAAGGAAATAATGATATATATATACTCAATGCTAATCCTTGGAGATCATATTTGATGGATATGATATGATTCTATCCTGATCTCTAACGGTTATAGTGTGAATTTACATACCAAATGATGCATGATCCTGGAATTTGGTGATTAATCTTTCCCAAACTTAGCGTTTCTGTTAGCAAGTTTACTTTACATATAATGAGAATATGGGATTCTTGCACCTTTGATGAGGGTTCCAGTGCCACTAAGGTAGTTGTAATCAATCCTTGATGAAAGAAAGGGCACTACCACACGGGTCTCGTTTATTCTTATTTTGGCCTTAGGGGATTCATGTCCTACTGTTGATTTTAGCATGCACATAAAGGTACTGAGATCTGTTAGATAATAACCTATAGCATACATATAGTTACTTAAAAATCTTTTAGTGAGTGACCTATCAGCTCAAGGCATTATTGATTTCACATCTTAATATGCTTCCTTCTCTAGGTAGGTCTGTGATCCTGATAAATAATATAATTATCTACTGTTAAGTTACTATAATTGTAGATCTCATCACATTTTCTAAACACAAGTTTGCACTCAGTTTTTTGTTGTGGCCTTTACATCCTTAAGCCTATGAAAATGACTGCGTGTATACATTTATTTCCCTCTCCTACTAAGTTCTCACTAAAGAATTCGTTTGTCTCCAATGCTACACTTGCAGATTGCTTTGCACATCTAGGAACCAATGCCACAAAAAAAGGTACAGCACTGCCCTGTTCTGATTTTTGGAACATGTACTGTGACCGTTCATTAGTAATTTCCTTATTGTTTCATTTTATAATGCTGTTCTGACGTTACTCATGTTTCAGTTAACACTTTGGTTATCTCAAAATATGGAGCAAGTGGAGATTATCCTGCTTGTACCGATTTAGCTTATACAAAAGCCATATCAGATGGTGTGGATATTCTCGACTGTCCAGTTCAATTGTCTAAAGATGGAGTACCATTTTGCTTGAGTTCCATTGATCTTATAGAGACTACTAATGCCGCTCAGTCAACCTTCAGCACACTTGCCACAACTATCCCAGAGATTAAGTCTGGCAATGGCATATTTACATTCAGCTTGACTTGGGATAACATAAAAAGCCTGACCCGTAAGTCAACGGAAGCTTTTATAATTTTCAGTTAGTTGTATGGTCTATCATTTTTCGTTATCTCCTTATATGCATTTTTGTAATCCTGTCTTGTTGTCCAAGCATAAGTGTTTTGTGGCTTACAATTCCTCTTTATTGGATAATCAACATTTCACTAATCATTATCATGACAACTTTATTCCTCTTGTATCTTCTGCTGTCTTGTAGATTGTTGCCTGTAGTTTTTGTCCTTTATTTTTTAATTCCTGAAGAAATGAAATAAATGCAAAGTTTTTTGCTTTCGCTTTTTCCCTTGCAGCCTCAATATTGAACCCCTATACCAATTATTCATTGAAAAGAAATCCAAAGAATAGGAATGCTGGGGAATTTGTAACATTATCGGATTTCCTATCCTTGGCAAAAAACCAGACTTCTCTGTCAGGTGTCATGATCATTGTTGAGGTGTGTTATTCAATGCTCGCAATTCCTGTATAGGATTCATTTATTAGCTGTAATTTGAACATATTATCTTGATAAAAATAAGGGTAAGTTTTTGTGTGAAAATGTGAAATGGTTTGGGTTGACTTAAGTTACTATCTAATAGTCCATTTGAGATGTGTCGTGTGTATTATATATAGTGAGATAATACAGTTATTACACCATTACATCATATTTTAAAGGTTTTCAGAGAAGTTAATATGTTATGATCTTTCCCACAATTTAACATTAATACTAAATTGTTCGATTCACTTTCAAAATCAAGGTAACAATTGTTTTAAATGTATAACGAGTCAGTACTATTTAATTCCATTTTTCTTGATATCTAGTTTTTTTTTTTTCTCAATAAAAAAAAATTGGCTCAAATGATGATCATGATAGATAACTCAATAGTTGGATCAATGATAAAAAATTATTGAGAAAGTGTAAGTGCAGGTGTGCCAAGTCTTGCATTGTTAATCAATTCCTCCCTATATATTTTTTGGGAAATTCCTCTATTGAAAGTTTGAAAAAAAGAGATTGCTTATGCTTACTGCCCAAAATCATATTCCTGCAAATTTTCAATAAAAAAAAAAAATAATTTTGGTTTCTTTCCCTTCATTTTCCCCTATCAATTAACATTTTAGTTTCTTTCCTCTCATCAGAATGCAGCATATCTGGCAAAGAAGCAGGGGTTAGGTGTGATTGATTCAGTCATGAATGCTTTGAGCAAAGCAGGTTATGATAAACCGGGACCACAGAAAGTTATGATTCGATCCACTAGTAGCTCTGTACTACTGAAGTTCAAGGAGAAGACCAATTATGAGCTTGTCTACGAGGTTGATGAGACTATCAGCAATGCAGATAATGCCGCCATTGCGGATATAAAAAGCTTTGCAAGTTCTGTGGTTATCAACAAGGATTCTGTATTTCCTCAGGATGTTCTCTTCTTGACAGGCACTACAAAGACTGTGTCAAAACTAAAATCTTCTAACCTCTCGGTTTTCGTGGAAACATTCAGCAATGAGTTTCTTTCTCAGGCATGGGATTTCTTCTCAGATGCAACTGAGGAGATCAACTCATATGTTACAGGAGCAGAAATTGATGGTGTCATCACAGACTTCCCAAAAACTGCAAATAGATACAGAAGTAAGTGATAGTGAATCTTTTATAACATGGCTCCGTTTCACCTCTCATTGCTAAATATTATGCACAAATACTTCAATTTTGATCATGTATGCTTATATCTATCAAATATTGTTGCCTTGGGTTTTTCTTATTTTGTGTCTGACTTTACACCAAAAGATAAAATTCTTTGTTCTATCTATTATTTGAGACAATGTCATATTCATAGTAGACTAAATTCCCATAGTAGTTTCTGCGATTCACGCCTTGCACCAATTTAGTCCCCGAGGTTCCAATTGTGCTATTATCGTCCCCGAGATTGATCCTCGAGCACCAGAGTAGTCCGCAGTGACTCAGCAAATAGAGTGATGAGTTGGTACTCCAATGCCACGCTAGACACAGGTGAAACGAGGTTTGCTTTTGGCACCCAATTAAGGCAAAAAGGAAGAAGTGTTTGTATAATCAAAGGCTTGTGCAAACCATTTTAGATGCCATCATATACCAAAACGATGTCGTTTCTGCTTTTGTTGGACACCAAAAGTAAACGTTGTTGTTTCACCCGTGTCCCGCATGGCATTGGAGTGCTCGTTCATCACTCCGTTTTCTGTCGCTGCCGGAAAGGAATCGAGGGACCACTATGGTGCTCGGAAATCTATCTAGGGACGGTAATAGTTCAATTGGAATCTAAAGGACCAAATCGGTGCAAGGAGTGAATCTCCACTTTGGGGGGTTTAGTCTCTAGAATAATTACTAAAATGTTTCTAAAATTGTATATATAGGTATTCATTATCATATTTGAATACATCTTTTATACTTAATAGATATTGCGGTATTCATATTTAACATTTTTCATGAAAAGTATTTACATATCTTGTGGTCGGTAGTCGCATTCTTATTGGTTCAGTTCACCAATATAGCTACTCTCCATTCTCCTGCAGGGAACAAGTGCTTAAATTTGGGTAACAAGACACCTCCTTACATGGCACCTGCTCAACCAGGTGCTCTTTTTCAAGCCATTCCGCCCGGCGCAGCACCACCGGCTCCTGCACCGGTTCCACCTTTAACAGTCTCTGAAGTGATAGAGCCACCACTGCCCGCAGTTTCCAAAATATCCCCATCTCCGGCTCCTGCCGGAACCAAGACAGGAGGCCAGGGGAATGCACAGTCCAGGGTCACCATCTGCGCCGCCTTGTTAAGTTTCCCCGTTCTACTAGCTTCCCTTCTTTTGATTTGAGTGCATCATCTCCGTTCTACCCTCCAAAGAAAAGTGAACCATAAAAGAAAAAAATGAAACAAACAGTTCAACATTTTCCTCGGCTCTTCTTCGATTAGGTGGCGTGAAGCTTTTGCTCGAGACTGCATGAATCCAGATTTTTTTTTCTTTGACACATACAAATTCATTTTCCTATATGTTTTTAAAGTTATTTTATGTTCATTCTTCATTCTTCATTCCTACTCCCCAAATAGCTTCGTGGTATCTATGAATACAAAATCCTGAATGGTACATATCTAAGAATTCATTTTGCATTATGTTGTTTTGTATCTTTGGTTATAACTTATATAAGGTATATTTAATTTAAGGAAAAGTATATGGTACCAAAAGGTTACCAGCCAAAAACTAAACAAAATCACATTAATTTATATTAATAATTAATTTTAAATTTTTTAAATTCAAAATTTAAAAAATTTAAAAGATTAAGTAAACCTAATTAAAACCTATAAAAACGTTGCTCTTCTCTCTCATATTAACCTACCCACCTCCAACAATCACACACACATATCTCTCTCACCGTCAGGCCCTCTTCGCCTCTCCACCACGACCCACTCTTCTTCTATCAGCGAGTCACCGGAACCAACTCGGTTCCCGCCAGCCTCCGCACTCCCCATCACCTGTTCAAGGCCAATGTACCCCTCCTATCAAACAGCAGCCTGTTTATAATCCCAATCAACAACCTGACCCAATAAATCACCGTCCTACCTTGCAACCAATTCAACAAAGTTTGGCTCAGCAACCTTTTGCACACATGCCTATGTCTTCTATCACTGACATGCGTTTTGGGATATTAGATGCCGTTTTGATAATTAAAGAGACTGCAAACTACACACTTGATCTTAGTCAAAAGGAGTCCTTGAACAATTACAGAAATATAAAAAACATTCATTTAATATGACAAAAAAAAGCATTCTAATACTTAACATTCATTTAAAAAAATTATGAAATTCTTAAAAAAAAGAGACATTCACATTTGTAATACAAAAAAATTCAAAAAATATATAAAAGAACATCCATTTAGTATGAAAAAGAAACATTCTGATACTTAGCAGAAGAAACATTCATGCATATTAACTCGTAGAGATTTTAGATTTACCCAAAGATATTTGGCTGATTTTTCACTAATACCCTTTTGATTCCCTAGCATTACTCTTAATTTAATAATTATATAAATCTTGATATCATGATGAATGAAAGTTATCCAAAAGCATATGAATAGATCATTTCTTTCATTATATTCCTTTATAACTATGTTTCTTCGAATGTTTAATGGGTAAAAGATACCATATTATGACAATATGACTTATTAAAAGAGAGGTTAGTATTATAGATTATGGACGTGAGAAATTAAATAGGTTTAACTCAACATTAGCAGATTTAACTCAACACCAAATATTAATTCAAAAAGCTGGTTGTTTTAGATTTTTAAAGATTATTTTTTTGGTTTGCACTAGAGTATCCATCAGCCGAAAGCAATGACTAATTCCTTGGGGATTTTTAAAGATTATTAAACCTTCATTTTTTTCCCTTCAAAAGTAGACAATATTCATTCCATCAATTAAAATGAATACAATGTTATAGTTTTTGTCCATGCTTGGACAACAAAACAAAAGAAAGGCGTTTTTTTTATCATATTTTTAGTGCTTGTTTTGCTATTAATTTAATAAAAAAATTTAATAAATTTTTTTAATCTTTTAACATATTTAATCAATTTTTAATAATAAAAATAAAAGTACAAAACAAACAACAATAAAGCCTTGTTCCACTAGATGGAGTCAGCTACATGAATCAAATGACGCCATTAAGCTCTGTCATGTATCATGTCTACCGCGAGACCATTTACATGTAGATCTCGTTTGACTACCTCATGGATGGTCTTCTTAAGTCTTTCTCTACCTTTCACCCCTTGTCCATCCTCCATCTCATCCACCCTCCTGACTGGGTACTCTGTCGGTCTTCCTCTCACATGTCCAAACCACCTGAGATGCGATTCTACCATCTTTTTCCCAATGGGTGCTACTCTACTCTCTCCCTTATATTTCCATTCCTTATTTTATCCAATCGCGTATGACCGCTCATCCATCTCAACATCTTCATCTTTACCACACTTAGCTTATGTTCTTGCTCCCTTTTGGCCAGCCAACACTCTGTACCATAAAGCATAGCCGGTTTTATAGCAGTGCAATAGCATTTACCTTTAAGTTTTAAAGGCACTTTTTTGTCACATATAAAACCAGATGCACTTCGCCATCTTGACCAACCTGCTTGGATCCTATGATTTACATCATGTTCAATCTCTTCATTATCCTGTATGATGCACCCAAGATACTTAAAACTTTAAACTTTTCGTAGGATGTTTTCTCCAATCTTCACCTCTATATTAGGGTTTTTCCTTCGCAGACCAAACTTGCATTCTATATATTCCGTCTTGTTACAGTTTATGCGCTGACCATACACTTTCAGAACTTCTCTCCATAAGTCCAACTTCTTATTCAGGTCTTCCATTGACTCTCCCATAAGGATGATATCATCGGCAAAAAGTATGCACCATGGCATAGGTTCTTGGATGTGCTCTATGAGTACTTCCAAGACTAATGTGAAAATGTATGGACTTAAGGAAGATCCATGGTGTAATCTTATACTGATAAACCCCATTTTGTAGGGTTTATCTTGTATTGATTTTAGGAGATTTTAACACATTTTACCCACATTTATTCAATGAATTAGCATGATTTTGTGTTTGTCTCCTTATTTGTGCTTAGATGTGAAAACATGCTTTTTAGGCCTTTAACTTGATGATTTTAATCTCCCTTTGATTCCACTAGATGCCTTGATGTGTTTGTTAGTGATTTCAGATTGGAAAGGCTAGGAATGGATCAAAGGAGTGAAGAGGAAAGCATGCAAAGTGGAGAAATTATGAAAAGCCAAAAAGTTGAACTCGCCCATGGACGCGCGCGCGCACCAGGCGCTTACGCACACCTTGCGAATTACCCCATGGACGCATACGCGTGCTGTGTGCGTACGCGTCGATGCCGATACTTGATTTTTAAGTGAATTCTCACCCAACGAATTCTCAAGGGTTGTGGGCCCCAATCCCAACCAACTTTGGCGCCTAAACTGCTATTTAAAGCCAAGGATTGAAGAGCAAAGGGGATGCTAGGCTTTTGATCATTCACACACAGTAGGATTAGTTTAGAGTTAGTTTTAGAGAGAGAAGCTCTCACTTCTCTCTAGGATTAGGATTAGGATTAGGTTTAGTTCTTAGATCTAGGTTTTAATCTTTGCTCTCTTCCACTCTTGATTCTCAATTCTTGTTGTTACATTCATCTTTCTCTATTATTTTGTTGTAATTCCTTTATGTTGTCTCTATATTTTGTTGTAGATCTACTCTTGTTCCTTCTCTTTTCTTTCCATTCAATTCAAGGTAATTCATAATAATTGTGTTTCTTTTGATTGTTCTTGTTAATTCCTTTCAATAATTGTTGTTAGATTTCATTCTTGTTGTAGATTTCATGTGCTTTCCTTCTATGCCTCTTATGTGTTTGACAAAATACTTGGAAGGATTTTAGAATAGAATTTTGTGCTCTTGGCTTGGAAAGGTAACTTAGGACTTCTTGAGTTACTAATGTCCAAGTAATTGATGATTGGGAGCCATTGACTCTAGTTTTCACTAATTGAATTAGTGGAGAGTTAGGACCTATGGACTTGGATTGATATATCTCATTTAACTTTCCTTTACTACTAGTTAGAGGATGATTTATTGAGATTAATCCTTGCCAATTCTCATATTGTGGTTAGTGATTAGGATAGAGATCCTTGACCACCAACCCTTGCCAAGACCTTTTTAGCTATTAGTTTACTTTTTGCCATTTATCTTTCATGTCTCTTATCAAAACCCCAAATATAACTCACAACCAATAACAAGACACTTCATTACAATTCCTAGGGAGAACGACCTGAGGTTTAATACTTCAGTTTATAAATTTAGGGGTTTGTTACTTGTGACAAACAAATGTTTGTATAAAAGGATTATTGTTGGTTTAGAGACTATACTTTACAACGAGAATCTATTTGTGAAATTCTAAACCGTCAAAAATCCAATCATCAAAATGGCGCCGTTGCCGGAGAATTGCAATGGTGTTATGTTATTGGTTATTGTACATATGTGAATAGTGTGAATATCTTGCTTTTTGCTTTATTTGCTAGTTGTAGAATTTTGTTTCTTTTGTTTTCTATTATCTTTTGATTTTTGTTTTCTCTTTCCATTATGAATTCTCACTTTGGCTATGAGTGTGAGTACAACTATGTTGTAGGTGATGAGAACTTCAATGAGAATGTGTATCAAGGATGGGACAATCAAAGGTGGGAGTAGCCATATGCATATGACCAATCCTCATGGCAACAACCTCCACCAATGCACTATGAAGAAGAGCCATTCTATGATGCATACCAATCCAATGGCTATGGTGAATCTCCTTGTGACTTTCAAGAACCACCACCATATGCCTATGAGTCATATCCTCAACATGAACCACACTCACAAGCCCCTTCTTACCAACCACCTTCATATGACCCTAATCCATATCCACCATACCAACCACCTTTTGAGCCATATGAACCACACATAGAACCATCACCACTCCAACATCAACATTTTCAAGAGCCACACCCTCTATATTATTACCAAGATGAACCACCTCCAATATATGAAAATTTCCAACCACAAGATGAATACTACTGTTCATATCCTGGGTCGAGTTGACCGACCCGGGATGTTCTACAGATAAAGCGACCGACCTCTTCAGGTCAGGACAATCCGACCTCTTCTCAAAGAGCTCGGCCAAGTCACGAGAAAGCCCAAACAAAGGGCCCAAATAGGGGAACACGCCCCAGGTCCTAAAGGAGCCCAAGCCTACAAGAGAAGGGCGGTTCCCTTGAAGATAAGATGACCTCACTTGAAGATAAGATAAAGATAAGATAAGATAACTAACTTATCCACAGGAGGCCACATCTCACCATTATAAATACACTGGAGCACCCAAGTATAACTCATATTCTGATTCTACTCAATACCTGCTTAATACCCTTGCTAACTTAAGCATCGGAGTCCCTTGCAGGTACCCCCCACCCTCTGGGGACGAAGGATCAACACCACCACCAAGTCCAACAAGTCGGACACGGCGGCTCCAGCCACCATCAACAAGTCGGACACACCAGCTCTGGCCGCTATACACCTGCCGGACACATCGGCTCCGACCAACACAGAAGATCTCGACCGAGATCGACCTACAGTTTCAGGTAACCCTCGGAACATTGGCGCCGTTGCTGGAGACCTGGAAGTCATCCCATCACCATGGCGGACAACCATGACAACGACCACGACTTAGGTTTGGAAGATAGTACGCCACATAAGAACACGGATGCTATACTTAAAGATACTCCGGAATCCAATGGAGACAAAAATTCGTCAAATCCAGGGGTGATAGAAGCACTTCAAAATCGATTAAAGCAACTTGAGAAAGAAGCCCAACATCAACGCAAAAAAGAAGAGGATCTACATCGGGAGATAAGGCGGTGCCGAGAATTTGAAGATAAGCTTATGAAACTCGAAACTAATCTCAAAACTAAAGCTACTCGATCCACCCCAGAGGATAGCTCTCACAAAGATCAAGATCCATTCACCAGGGAAATTATGAAGACCAAAATCCCAAAAGATTTCAAACTTTCGGATATGACTCTGTATGACGGCACCTCGGACCCCAACAACCATCTCAGCAACTTCAGAAGTAGAATGTACCTCACTGACGCCTCAGATGCAGTTCGCTGCAAAGCCTTTCCAACAACTCTTACCAAGACAACCATTAGATGGTTCGACAACCTACCTCCAAAATCCATCTCGAGTTTCGACGACCTGGCCAAAAAGTTCCTGGCCCGATTTTCCATACAAAAGGACAAAGTCAAACACGCACCCAACCAATTAGGGATCAAGCAAGGAGATCGGGAGAGTCTTCGTAACTACATGGAAAGATTCAACAAAATATGCATGGACATACAAAGTCTACCAACAGAAGCTGCCATCATGGGCCTCATAAATGGCCTACGAGAAGGACCATTTAGCCAATCTATATCAAAGAAGTACCCGGCATCCCTAGACAAAGTACAAGAACGGGCACAGAAGTACATCAACATGGAGGAGAATTCTCGACTTGGGGAAGCCTCGAGGTTCGGTTCTGCCTACCGAGATAAAGATAAAGAATCCAAGAAAAAAGAAGATCACTCCGGAGAGAAAATCAAAAAATATCATAACTACACCCCTCTTAGGGTATCCTTGGTAGACATTTACAAAGAAGTCTGCCAAACAGAAAAAATACCCCCAGCTCAGCCACTTAAAGGCAAAAGGGGAGGAGGAAATCGGAACGAATACTGTAAGTATCATCGAGTCCGAGGACATTTCACCAACAAATGCTTTGACTTGAAAAATGTCACAGAGAAATTAGTAAGGGAAGGAAAACTAGATCGGTTCCTGGCCAATCGGGATGTCGAACTAAGAAAAAGAAGAAGGGATGAAGATGTCGGACGATCTGAACGATCACCCCGCACATCGAAAAGACATGTCCACGTGATACACGGCGGATTTGCTGGAGGAGGAATCTCCAAATCATCCCGCAAGCGACACCTCAAAGAAGTATACCATGTCAAAGGCAAGAAGGAGGCGCCAGACATCCCAGCAATCACATTTACCAAAGAAGACGCATCCGAAATCATCTCAGGACACGACGACCCCATGGTCATCACAATCATATTGGCAAACGCCAATCTCCACCGTACATTAATTGACCAAGGAAGCTCCGCCGACATCTTATTCAAAACTGCCTTCGACAAGCTCGGCTTAGAAGAAAAGAGCTAAGAGCATACCCGAACAGCCTGTTCGGGCTTGGGGATACCCCAGTACAGCCACTGGGATACGTATCGTTACATACAACCTTCGGAAAGGGGAACCAATCCAGAACACTCAAGATAGACTATATCGTGGTCGATGTAAGCTCAGCCTACAATGCCTTAATAGGTCGGACAACATTAAATCAACTCGGTGCAATAGTTTCAACTCCACATCTATGTATGAAATTCCCAACTGCAGAAGGGATAGCTACAATAAAAGTAGATCAAAAGATGGCACGTCGTTGTTATAACGAAAGTCTAAACCTCCGAGGCGAAGGAGGAGAGTTCCACACAATCGAACTCGGCGGAGATCAGAGACGAGATGAACTCCGCCCACGACCCGAAGGAGAAATAGAAAGAGTTCAGATCGGAGATACCTCGGATAAAACAACTAATATTGGCACGATCCTGAAAGGAGACGCAAAGGAATCACTAATACGGTTCCTACGAGATAATGTTGATCTCTTCGCATGGAAAGCCGCCGACATGCTAGGCATAGATCCCGAACTAATGAGCCACAAGTTGGCAGTCTACCCGGGATCCCGGCCGGTACAACAAAGACGATGAAAACTCGGGTCAGAACGGTCTCAGGCTGTAGAAGAACAAGTACAACCACTACTAGAGGCAGGGTTCATAAGAGAAGTTAAATACCCACTATGGCTAGCAAACGTCGTCTTGGTGAGAAAGTCAAATGGGAAGTAGCGAATGTGCACCGACTATACCGACCTCAACAAAGCCTGCCCAAAAGACCCTTATCCACTCCTAAGCATCGATGCTCTAGTAGATGCCTCATCGGGATATAAGTATCTCTCATTCATGGACGTATACTCAGGCTACAACCAGATCCCAATGTATCAACCAGATCAAGAAAAAACCTCGTTTCTCACACCAAAAGCAAATTATTGCTACATCATAATGCCTTTCGGCCTTAAGAACGCGGGAGCCACTTATCAAAGGCTAATGAATAAAGTCTTCTCAGACCACATCGGAAAAATCATGGAGGTCTATGTGGATGACATGTTGATAAAGACACAAAGTGAAGAAACATTACTAACCGACTTGGTTCAAGTGTTCAACACCATATGGAAGCACGGCATGTGACTCAACCCGGCCAAATGCACCTTCGCAGTGGAAGCAGGTAAATTCTTGGGCTTTATTCTCACACAAAGAGGAATCGAGGCAAATCCAGATAAATGCCAAGCCATACTCAACATGAAAAGCCCAACATGCGTCAAAGAGGTACAACAACTCAATGGGAGATTGGCGGCCTTGTCCAGATTCCTAGCAGGGTCAGCAATAAGATCCCTCCCCTTCTACGCTACCTTAAGGAAGGGAAAGAACTTCGAGTGGACAACGGAATGTGAACAAGCCTTCCGAGACTTCAAAGAATTCTTGGGACAGCCCCCTATCCTATCTCGACCACAAGAGGGAGAAACACTCATACTGTACCTCGCAGTAGGAAGTCGGGCAATAGCCTCAACACTAATTAGAGAAGCTGAAGGGGGACAGCAACCCGTCTACTTCATTAGTAAAGCACTACAGGGGTCAGAGCTGAACTACCAGAAAATAGAGAAGTTTGCCTATGCTCTGATACTCGCATCCCGACGATTTCGCCCATACTTCCAAGCGCACACCATTAAAGTTCGGACCAACCAGCCCATAAAAGGGATATTGCAGAAAACAGATCTAGCAGGAAGAATCCTACAGTGGGCAATTGAGTTGTCTGAGTTTGACCTCCAATACGAGGCACGGACAGCCATCAAATCACAATACCTAGCCGACTTCATCGCAGAATTCACAGACACCACGGAAATCCCCATAGAGTGGAACATATACGTGGACGGTTCCTCGAATAAAACTGAAAGCGGTGCATGTGTGATAATCGAAAGCAACCAAGGAACCCAACTTGAGCTTTCCCTGAAATTCGGATTCCCAGCCTCAAACAACCAGGTGGAATATGAAGCGTTATTAGCTGGTTTGAAGCTGGCTAGGGAAGTTGGAGCTCAGAAACTCAACATTTACAGTGACTCGCAAGTCGTTACCTCGCAAATAACGGGAAGCTACCAAGCCAAAGATCCTACCACGAAAAAATATTTGGATAAAACCAAAGAACAGCTCGGACAACTCGGAAAATATAGGATCTACCACATACCCCACGAGCAAAATGTCCGAGCTGACGCACTCTCAAAACTAGCCAGCACCAAACCAGGGGGCAACAATAGAAGCCTCATCCAGGAAATACTGCAGAACCCATCAATATCAGAAGAAGAAAAAATCCTAGCCATAACAGGTCGGGATCAAGGATGGATGACCCCATAATAAACTACCTCAAAACAGAGGCGCTCCCCACAGATGAAAAGGAGGCAAAGAGGTTAAAAAGGGAGGTACAGTACTACACTATCATAAACAACACCCTATACAAAAGAGGGATCTCAACACTATCGTTAAAATGCGTACCGACCTCCAATACAAAGGAAGTCTTGGAGGAAGTACACAGCGGCATTTGTGGCAATCATCTCGGAGCGCAAGCTCTCACCAAAAAGGTACTCCGAGCAGGATTCTATTGGCCAACTCTACAAAAGGAAGCTACCGAATTCGTAAAGACATGTCCACCATGTCAGAAGCATGCCAACTTTCACATCGCCCCGCCGGGAAAGCTCATCAGCGTAACCTCACCCTGGCCATTTGCAAAGTGGGGACTCGATCTTCTCGGACCCTTTCCCCAGGGATCGGGACAAGTCAAGTTCCTCATAGTAGGGGTAGACTACTTCACAAAATGGATCGAGGCAGAACCCCTAGCCAACGCCACTGCTCAAAGAAGTCAGAAATTCCTATATAGGAACATCATCACAAGGTTCGGGGTCCCATACTCCATCACCACGGATAATGGCACCCAATTCACAGATGCAGGCTTCAGAAAACTAGTAGCCGACTTGAACATAAAACATCAGTTCACCTCCGTCAAACATCCCCAAGCCAATGGACAAGCCGAAGCAGCCAACAAAGTCATATTGGCCGGGCTGAAACGGAGACTACAAGAAGCAAAGGGAGCTTGGGCCAAGGAACTTCCACAAGTCCTATGGGCGTATCAAACAACTCCACATTCCACTACGAAGAATCACCATTTCGATTAACATACGGAGTGGAGGCAATGATTCCAATAGAAGTTGAGGAAGGGTCTCCTCGAGTAATCCACTACAATGAACAAACCAACTCTCAACTTCAAAGAGAAGAGCTCGACCTACTTCCGGAAATCCAAGAGAGAGCTCGGATCAGAGAAGAAGCATTAAAGCGGCGAATGGCTTCCAAATATAATCAAAAGGTAGTGCCAAGAGGTTTCGCTGAGAATGATCTCATCTTAATCCGAAATGATATCGGAACAACTCAACCCGGAGAAGAAAAGCTGGCAGCCAACTGGAAAGGACCCTACCGAGTCACAGAAGTACTTGGGAAGGGCTACTACAGACTGTCCGAACTCGAGGGACGAGAACTCCCCAGATCATGGCACGCCTGTAACCTAAGAAGGTACTATAGTTAGATAAAGGTCTCATCACAAGATGCACTCTTTTTCCTGAAAAGGTTTTTTAATGAGGCGTCAAGATTGAGATTTAATCCGACTTAAGGGTATGAAAAACTCCCGCCTGTATATATTTGCACTTTCTTTAAATAAAATACATTTTAGATATTCTACAAATTCCCAAGACGCATTAATCTGAAGCATTCATCGCCCGATTATAAAGCAATGGATCAAACAGAAAGTGAAGAACAGATTCACTATACGATCTCGATAGGAATGATTGACCGACAAAGGTGAAAACGCGATTCACCTAAAGGTCGATTAAACCAGGACAGAAACCACCATCTACAAATCGACAAAAGATGAACACAGAATAATGCAAGAAGTTATCGAAAGTGATCCCAAAAAGAAC
Organism: Arachis hypogaea; assembly: GCF_003086295.3. Taxonomy (NCBI): domain Eukaryota; kingdom Viridiplantae; phylum Streptophyta; class Magnoliopsida; order Fabales; family Fabaceae; genus Arachis; species Arachis hypogaea. The sequence continues at coordinate 29,734,664 of NC_092038.1, forward strand.
CTGACGAGGTCTTATGGATTGCTATATAATAACTTAAAAAGACTGGCCGACACTAAAAAGTCAGACCAAGTCAATCCAAGTTATCAGCAAATCCCTGGAAAGAGGTCTGGCCAACCCTATTAAAGAGGAATTGCTATAACTTAGAAGAGATCGACCTAACGAAGTCGGTCTCCTACAAAGACAAGTTGTAAAAGTAATCCCTGAAAGAGACCTAACAAAGGTCCAAGAAAGAGGATTACAAAAACAACTTAGAAGAGATCGACCTAACGAAGTCGGTCTCCTACAAAGACAAGTTGTAAAAGTAATCCCTGAAAGAGAACTAACAAAGGTCCAAGAAAAAGGATTACAAAAATAACTTAGAAGAGATCGACCTAACGAAGTCGGTCTCCTACAAGACAAGTTGTAAAAGTAATCCCTGAAAGAAACCTAACAAAGGTCCAAAAAAGAGGATTACAAAAACAACTTAGAAGAGATCGACCTAACGAAGTCGGTCTCCTACAAGACAAGTTGTAAAAGTAATCCCTGAAAGAGACCTAACAAAGGTCCAAGAAAGAGGATCACAAAAACAACTTAGAAGAGATCGACCTAACGAAGTCGGTCCCCTACAAGACAAGTTGTAAAAGTAATCCCTGAAAGAGACCTAACAAAGGTCCAAGAAAGAGGATCACAAAAAATAACTTAGAAGAAATCGACCCAACGAAGTCGGTCTCCTACAAAACAAAATAATCCCTGAAAGAGACCTGAACACGGTCCAAAAAAAGAGGATTATCAAAAAACTCGACAGAGTTCGGTATGACGAAGTCGGCCCGAAAAAGATAAAGTTACAAAAGGCAAAACCTCAAAAAAGATCTGAACAAGATCTAAGAAAAAAGGATCACCTAGTAACGAAACGGGGACCGACATGAAGAAATCGGACTGAAGCTACAAAAAGTTATAAAAAGTAATCCCAAGGTGTTGCTCGAAAAGATCAATTGAGAAGATCAACCAACAGAGGGGAGATAATTCGACCCGATAGACCTTGACCTCGCCAAAAAGCAATCAAAAGAGGATGGATAAAAAACAACTCTGAAAATCCCAGGTAAATGATAAAGAAAGTTGCAAGCCAGCATATCACAGTTATCATAAAACAAAGACTCAACAGGTCGCTTGAAAGCCAACCCTAAGAGCCAGAGAAACCATTTTGTTTTTCAAAATAAAGTTGCTAAAACTAGCAACTGGAGTATCAACAGTCAACAAAACATCATTTACAAGAAAAGAGTTCAAAGCCCACAAACCGGGCTATTTACACAAATACTTAAAAAAGGAGGTCAACAAAGATCTGGAGCCTTCCCGGATGCATCAGTACGGGGAGAAGGAGGGCAAGTCTGAACAGGCACAGCATCTATAGTTCCATCATCCCGGTTCAGAATCTGGCAATCCGGATCAGACGTAATGGGAGGAACCGAGGAGGTCGACACTTTAAGAGAAGGCACTGAGGGAGGGTCAGCATCATCATCATCCTGGTTATTAGGGACAATCTTACCATCCCTCACAACATTGTCCAGGCTGACGAGAGTCAAGTCGGCATCGGGAGCAACAATCCAGAACTGCTCCATCAGGTTCCCGGAGGCAGCAGTTACGCTGCCCACAAGGTGACCCTGAAGCTCGGCATAATTAACCCAAGAAGTTTCCAAATCATCCCGGAGATGCATTAATTCCCTATAAGTTGAGACATAGCTATCCTTATGCTTCAGGGCCATGTCCTCAGCCAACTTCAAAGAAGCAGCCAGGGCAATAGAGCTGGCCTTCTCACCCTCCAGCTCCTTCTCCACCTTCGCCAACTTCACCTCCAACTCATCCTTCAGACCCTTGGTCCGATCAAATTCCGACTTGGCCTCCTCCATGGAGGATTTTGTGGCATGAATCGGGAACCCCTGAACTGTTCGGAAAATAGCCGCACCCATATGAGCCATTTTCACACTGCTTTTTGTGATAAAATCCAGATGCTAAAGAAGAGACACGTCGTCCATGGAAAGCCCACCATAGGGGGCAATTTGCTGGTCAACAAACTCGATAGCATCAAAATCCGGGGCATCCAAGTTAAAGGGCTCGGATGTTTTTTACTTTTTTAAGGAAGGGACACCAGAAGCAACGGCAGAAGTCTGTGGAGGATCGACCTGACGAAACCGAGGAGTAAAAATTGCTTTCCTCGGCCCGAGAGAACTCGGCACAGGAGGCTTCACTGGGACCTGAGAAGATCCCTCGCCGGCCACTTTGGCCGAGATGTTCAGAGCAGCAGTTGCCTTCTTTGCCTTTTTAAAGGCCTTCATGGAGTCGTTGTTCTTTGATATCTCTGCAAATACAGAATTAGTCACAGCAAAGAGTTACGGTCACAACAAGAGGAAGAAAAAATTAAGAAACAAGTATAAGAGACAAGTCAGACAAGTACCCAAAACAGTCTGAACCAAGGATGGGTCATTCAAAAACCTTTTTGTATCAAGATGGGGTGGTTTCCCCCATAGATCCTCAAGAACAACAACAAAGGCACGCTCAACATCATCAAGCATCTCCCAGGTATAGCGAGACACTCTCACATCCCTCTGCCACTCTAGAGGGAAAGAAGGCTCATCATTTTCATCAAGAAAAAAGGGGCGGCCCCCCTCGACAGCACGAACCTTAAAGAAGTAATTCTTGAAGTCCTTAAAGGACTCATCATACATAGCAAAAACTTTGTGGCCCTGGGCGGACTTGAAGGAAACCCAGGAAGCTTTCTTTTTTTAAGAACCGCCAGGCTTGGCGGAAACAAACAAATAAAGAAAAAGAGTCTGGGAAGGTGTTACATCTAATTCACGGCAGAGAAGTTGAAAAATTTTAATAAAACCCCAGGAATTAGGGTGAAGCTGGGATGGGGCAATATTACACGACCACAACAGGTCGGTCTCGAAAGCAGTAAAAGAAAAAGTAACGTTCAACTGGCTGAAGAAATATTCATAGGCACAGAAGAAGGGACGCTCCATCTCAATGGAAGTCGGAAAACAAACTCTCTCGTCAGAATCAGGAGCAACAAGCTCATAATCCTCCTCACGGGCATTGTTACCACAAATCCTATGGCACTTTCTCAGCTCTGTGCAAAACTCAGCATCCACAACAGAAACACACAACAAAACAAGGGAGTCCAGCCAATTGGACATCCCCTTGGGAACTCTGGAAGACATCTCTACAATGTTATTGTGAGAAGACATGAGGCCAACTAACCCTACAAGTAAGAAAAGAAGATGGGGTTACCACAAACATCTCGGACAAAGGGAGAAAACAACTCGGTCAATACTTCTCAGACGATGGAACAAAGAAAAGGAAAACCCCAAGACTCAAACCAAAGTCATGGGGCATCCTTTGGAGGCAGTAACAAAGCAAGGTTTCCAGAAATCAATCTACAAGCTAACATCCCAGCATGTCTCAAAAAGAAATTCAAAAAACAGCAAACACCTTTCTTCAAGGAGAAATACAAAAAATCGTTACATTCTACCAAACACGCCAAGCAGAGACCATTAAAGATGCAACCTTTTTTCAAGATCAGACAAAAGCAAATCTCCAAATAAAGCGAGGAATAGACGCAAATTTTTATCAAGTATCAGGCAGGAAAAAACCACAAGCGACAATAAAACCCTAGAAAGCCTCAACGGAAAAGCCAAGAGAATGCATAAAAGAAAGATAGGAAAAACATGTTACAGTGACAAGCAAATACAAGACCTCAAAAATATTCAAACTTTCAAACATGCAAAATCAAAGCCTCACCAAAAATTGAAAACAAAGCTACAAGAAAGCCAGTACTTACCTGGAAAAGAACAGCAAGCTTAAAGGAAATTGAAGATGGAGACGAAATCTGGGACGCCCTCTCACAAGCAAAAACGCAAACAAGAGCAATGTCGCAGAAGAGAAAACATGAGAACTACAAAAACTCCAAGAAAAAGCAGAAGCACAAACGAAAGAACAGAAAGCAAAGAGAGCAGAGAAAAGAAGTTACGAAAAGGCTAAAGGAGAGAAACCGTTTCTGAGTTTTCAGAATCAAAGTAAAGAGCCAAAGGGAAACGGGGCAATTAATGCTCAAATTAAAGAAGGCATTAAACCCTCGCACGTTCCCAAAAAAGCGCCGATATAAAAACGCGCGTCTTTTCGAAGAAACGTTCTACATTCAAAGCTGTTACAAAGGAGTCAACAAAATGCTTGAGTTCGGCTTCACCAAAGAAAGACCGAAGTCAAGGACTCGATCTCAAAAAGAAGACCGAGCTCAAGCAGGGGCACTGTTCATATCCTGGGTCGAGTTGACTGACCCGGGATGTTCTACAGACAAAGCGACCGACCTCTTCAAGTCAGGACAATCCGACCTCTTCTCAAAGAGCTCGGCCAAGTCACGAGAAATCCCAAACAAAGGGCCCAAATAGAGGAACACGCCCCAGGTCCTAAAGGAGCCCAAGCCTACAAGAGAAGGGCGGTTCCCTTGAAGATAAGATGACCTCACTTGAAGATAAGATAAAGATAAGATAAGATAACTAACTTATCCACAGGAGGCCACATCTCACCATTATAAATACACTGGAGCACCCAAGTATAACTCATATTCTGATTCTACTCAATACCTGCTTAATACCCTTGCTAACTTAAGCATCGGAGTCCCTTGCAGGTACCCCCCACCCTCCGGGGACGAAGGATCAGCACCACCACCAAGTCCAACAAGTCGGACACGGTGGCTCCAGCCACCATCAACAAGTCGGACACACCAGCTCCGGCCGCTATACACCTGCCGGACACATCGGCTCCGACCAACACAAAAGATCTCGACCGAGATCGACCTACAGTTTCAGGTAACCCTCGGAACAACTACTTTCCACCACAACCTCCCATGGAAGAATACTCATGTCCTTCAATCCAAGAGCCCTATGATCCTACTCATGATATCTAAGAGGAACAAGAGTCAAGGGATTATCTCAAGGAAGCATTGGATCAATTTCAAGCAACCATGGAGTGTGTTGTGCAACAAGTGGAAAGAGTGGAAAATATTGAACCACCACAACTCTACCAAGAAGAACTACCTTCCTACTATGAACCCTTCCCCCAAATTGATGAACCCTTCCACCCACCCCAATCTCTAATGGATGAAACCCTTAGTGTTCTTGTTCAAGGGCAAGAAGAGATGAAAAGGGATGTGCAAAATTTCATGGCCGCCTTGGATGCGGTAACAAATCAATTAGCCTCCCAATGCTTGAACACTCAAGGAACTTCCTTGGCTACATGTGGAGAATCGAATGAAGAATATAGCATGAAAGAGAGATTGGAAAATCTGGTGGGAAATGAGGAAAGTTGCTTTGTGTTGGAACAATTGGAGGAAGCTAGGATTATTGAAGAAAAGGAAGAAATGGTTGAAGACTTAGGAGATGCGGAACCTCCATGGGAACCTAGAGTTGAAGAAGACCCCTCCAAGAAGATTGAAATTGATGTTAAGGAGGGATGTGCACAACCTCCAAGGCATATTCCATATGAAGACTTGGATGGGATAGAATAAGAATTGAGTTCCCATGGCAATGAAGAGCAAGCATCAAATTCTAGTGGTGGTAGATCCTTTGAACTTGAAGAACCTTCTCCCGATGAGATGGAAAGCAATGTGGAGGTGAATTTCTCTAACCCTCCCTATTATGATTTGAGTAAGGGAAATGGTTTAGATAAAATGGTTGAACAAAGGATTGAGATTAAGAGATCTTGTGAGGAGGTGGAAGTTCTTAGAAATAGAAGAATGGGAGTGGAATACGCTTTGTCAAAAATCTTGGAATCATCTTTGCCTAGGTTGCCATCTACTTCTTCACTTGAGTGGGTAAAACTCATTTCTATTAGCTTTATTGTCCCACTTGAGTATGGTTGCTTAAAATGGATGGTCAACTTAGGATGCTTTGTGGGATGAAGCGTAAGCGAACGATGTTTCGTGGTTGGCGTTGCAAATCAAGGCTCATTATGGTTGATACTTCAAGAGTTGAATACAAAGGTTGGAATAGTGTTCAATTAGATGGGTCTAGGAGGATTGTTGGGCACTTCATAGAGAATTCATCATGCCTACCACCCGGATGGACTAATAATGATGATCAACTTCAAGATGGGTGTGAAAATAAAGTGTGGGATCCTGGATTACAAGAAGAGGATCAACTTTGGGAGCCCCAAGCTTGTGAAGAACTCCATCAACACTTGGCTCAATCCATGAGAAATCTTGGGGCACAATGGAGAACCAAGCATTGGTGGGAGTTCCAAGATGAATTCAAGCACAAGCCAGCTTGAGAGGAGCTTCCCATAAGTCCAACTTAAGGATAATAAACAAAAGTGCTAGGTGGGAGACACCCCACCATGGTAAATTCTTTTCATTTTCTCTTTTTGTACATATTAGTAATTAGTTTAAATTCATGTTTTTGGTTGATTTGTTGAGTATAATTGGTAGTATAATATACTAAATAAGGTTTTAGGGTGTTTTGGTAGCTGTTTGCAGGTTTGGAATGCTTGGATTGGTACAAAAATATAGAAAAATTTTGAAAAATAGAGCACCATCCACGCGTACGCGCACTGCACGCGTACGCATGCATCAAGCATTTTCGCCAACCTACGCGGATGCGCCATGCACGCATACGCGTGGATTGAGAAGTTCCACATTCCATACATTAACCCGAGAGTTAGGCCTGCACTGTGCGAAAGTTGGGCCTAAGGCACAAACCAATTCGTGCGTATGCGCACCTGGCGCGTACGTGCCCTTTTGGCAACTTGCGGATTGACGCACAAGCGCACCGTGCGCACGCGCGCCGATAGTGCCACCTGCCCTCCTGGTACATTTTCCAGAGAGTTTTGCCGACGCTGCACCAACATTGTGCCTTTGGCATAAACCCACACACGCGTACGCACACCTACCGCGTACGCACCACTCTCGAAATAATCCATCGATGCAGATGCACTCTGTACGTGTACGCGTCGCATCCATTGCACCACCATCCGCGCGCGCGCGCGTACACGCGGATGCCCTTATTTCAAACATTTCTTTTCTTCTCTTCCTTCGATTTCTTTCCTTCTCCTTTCTTCTTCCATCCTCCTACCCCTCATCCAACACTTCCAAACACCATTGATAACCATCTATTTTAGTTAGTTAATTAGTTATTTGGTTAGTTAAGTAGTTAGTTTTAGTTTAGTTATCATTTTATTTTCTCTCTTTTCATTATAAGTGTTGAATTATTGACTTTGTTTACTATACATTGCTGCCCCTTATTGCCTACATGCCATTTTAGCATGCTTGTCTTTGGATGATCATTGTTGGACTCTTTAATTGAGGTTATATTTTGCTACTTGGTTTTGAGTTCATGCTTACCTTTTGAAAAATACCAAGTACCTAACATTGCCTTCAAGCTTGTACATCTTTTTGAATTGCATGTTGTAGCTAGCCATCATGTAATTAGAATCTTTTTTCTCTATTGGGCAATCTCTTGATGGATGATGTTGTGCATTTACCTTAATGCATTGTATTTCATGATCATATGCATCCAAATGCTGTTAGCTTGAATGCTCTCATGCCTCTTTAATGCTTGTTTTACCTTACAAGTTTACTTAGAGCATTTCAAGCATACTAGAATGAGTAAAGAGCTTGCGTCTATTGTGACTTAGCCTTTCATGTTAGTATGTGCTCTAAACCGCGCGTAACTTAGAATGCACACTCACTTTTATTAATGTCACACTAATTCACTCACTTATTCCTAGTGATTTACCTCATTCCAACAATTATGCTTCCTTGCTTTTGTCTCTTCTTATCTTATGGTGTTATTTTCTATTTTTCATGAACAATGCACCACAAGCAAACACGGAAGCAAGATAAAGAACACGCAGTGACCGGTTGACCTACCAGCTGAAGGTAGCAATCCGGAGAGTTGCCATACCCCCTTGCTCATCTTTGAGTGCACCGAAGACGGTGCAAACTTTTAAGTGTGGGGAGGTCATCCGACCGGTCGGCTATTTTGGATGACAAGTTTCTAATCTCAACACTTTTGCATTTCATTTTTTTAGGTTTTTAGGATTTTTACTTGTATTTTCTTATTTTTGCATATATATACACATAAGCTTAGTCAAAATAATAAAATTTTTCAAGGATTTCTATCTATAGGGCACCAATTGATTTGAGTGAAAACTTTTCATAGAACTTGCTTGAATAATTATATATATTGTGGATCATGTTTTTGAGCTAAGAACACAAGCAAGTGAGTTTTGAGCCTAATGGTGTGGTTACATCTTATAACCACTTATATTTCCTTCTTGTGTGCAATTGTTCTCTTTCTATGATTATGATCTTTGATTTGTTTGATTCTTTATGTCCATTATTTTGTGTATTCATGCATTTATATGATTGAGGCCATCATTTCATTAGCTTACTTACCCAAATGGCCTTAACTTTTATCTTTCTTTGTTAGCCAACTTTGAGCCTACAATTAACCCACTTTGTTCTTTAATTTAGCACATTACAAGCCTAAAGTGAAAAACAATAAATGTCCTTATTTGGATCTTTGATTAGCTTAGGCTAGAGTGTGTGTATTATTCAAGTGTGGGAATCTTGGGACATTGGGAGAATAAAAGGGTAGTTTTGTATTTTTATTGAAATTATTGGGAATTGGATACATGCTCATGTATTGATAAAATGTATAGACCTTATGCATTGATGTTCTTGTATATAATTTGAAAGAAAGAAAAAAATGAGAAAAACAAAAGAAAAAAAAAGAAACAAAAAGAAGAGCATGGAAAAGAAAAGAAAAAAATAGAAAAAGAAAGAAACAAATAAAAAGAAAGAAATAAAAAGGGGACAAAATGCCCCAAAGTAAAGTCCAATAAAGATCAATGCATAAGTGTTGTGAAATGAAAAGAAAATGCATGAGTATGTGAAAAAGTGAGAAAATTGGGTAGTTAGGTTAGCTTTAAAATTGTATAGGATGTCATAGGTTATGTGGGAAGTTTAAGCTTATCAAAGATTCAAATTCTAAGCTCACTTAACCATATATGCATCCTACCTTGACCCTAACCCCATTACAACCTAAAGGAAAGATCTCATGATAATTGTATACATGCATGAAATAAATGTTGATTGTTAGAAGAAAAACAAATCTTGGAAAGCATGATTAGGAGAGAATTAAGTGAATCAACCCTAAACACTTGAGCAAATAGAGTGCAAACACATCCGGTGAGGGTTTGATTCTCGATTACATGTTTCCGCCTACAATCATCACTTTTCATGCAATTTTGTAAAAATATTTAATAGCTCAATCCAATTGTGGATTAGACTTGCTAGTCCTTAGCCCTTGTGCATATATGCTTCTTGGGAATTGACTTATTTTGACCAAGCAATTGCATTTAGCTAGTTGCATATAGGTAGATTGCATTTAGTTAGTTTCCATTGAATAAATGCCATACCCTTACTTCATTCTTAGTTTAAGCATGAGGACATGCTTGGTTTAAGTGTGGAGAGGTTGATAAACCCCATTTGTAGGGTTTAGCTTGTATTGATTTTAAGAGATTTTAACATCTTTTACCCACATTTATTAAATGAATTAGCATGATTTTGTGACTGTCTCCTTATTTGTGCTTAGATGTGAAAACATGCTTTTTAGGCCTTTAACTTGATGATTCTAATCTCCCTTTGATTCTACTAGATGCCTTGATGTGTTTGTTAGTGATTTCAGATTGAAAAGGCTAGGAATGGATCAAAGGAGTGAAGAGGAAAGCATGTAAAGTGGAGAAATCATGAAAAGCCAAAGAGTTGAACTCACCCATAGACGCGCGCGCGCACCAGGCGCTTACGCGCACCTTGCGAATTACATCATGGATGCGTACGTGTGCTGTGCGCGTATGCGTCGATGCCGATACTTGATTTTTAAGTGAATTCGCACCCAACGAATTCTCAAGGGTTGTGGGGCCCAATCCCAACCAACTTTGGCGCCTAAACTGCAATTTAAAGCCAATGATTGAAGAGCAAAGGGGATACTAGACTTTTGATCATTCACACACATTAGGACTAGTTAGATGTAGTTTTAGAAAGAGAAGCTCTCACTTCTCTCTAGGATTAGGATTAGGATTAGGTTTAGTTCTTAGATCTAGATTTAGATTCATCTTCTTCTACTTCTATCTTTCAATTCTTTGTTGTTACATTCACTCTTCTTCTATTCTTTTGTTGTAATTTCCTTTATGTTGTTCTTATACTTTGTTGTAGATCTACTATTGTTCCTTCTATTTTCTTTCCATTCAATTCAAGGTAATTCATAATAATTGTGTTTCTTTTGATTGTTGTTGTTAATTCCTTTCAATAATTGTTGTTAGATTCTATTCTTGTTGTAGGTTTCATGTGCTTTCCTTCTATGCCTCTTATGTGTTTGACAAAATGCTTGGTAGGATTTTAGAATAGAATTTTGTGCTCTTGGCTTGGAAAGGTAACTTAGGACTTCTTGAGTTACTAATGTCCAAGTAATTGATGATTGGGAGCCATTGACTCTAGTTCTCACTAATTGAATTAGTGGAGAGTTAGGACCTATGGACTTGGATTGATATATCTCATTTGACTTTCCTTTACTACTAGTTAGATGAAGATTTAATGAGATTAATCCTTGCCAATTCTCATATTGTGGTTAGTGATTAGGATAGAGATCCTTGACCACCAACCCTTGCCAAGACCTTTTTAGCTATTAGTTTACTTTTTGCCATTTATCTTTCATGTCTCTTATCAAAACCCCAAATATAACTCACAACCAATAACAAGACACTTCATTACAATTCCTAGGGAGAACGACCCGAGGTTCAATACTTCGGTTTATAAATTTAGGGGTTTGTTACTTGTGACAAACAAATATTTGTATGAAAAGATTATTGTTGGTTTAGAGACTATACTTTATGGGAAATTCCTCTGTCACACCACATTGAGTTTTCACACTTGTTGTGGCTCCATCATACATGTCTTTAATTGCACGAATATATGCGATCCTTACTCTCTTCTTTTCTAAAACCTTCCATAAGACCTCCCTTGGCACCCTATCATATGCTTTTTCCAAATCAATAAACACCATATGTAGATCCCTTTTATTACTACGATATCTCTCCATCATCATTCTTAACAGGTATATTGCTTCGGTGGTAGATCTTTCTGGCATAAAACTAAATTGGTTCTCGGTTACTTGTGTCTCTTTTCTCAACTTCCGTTCTATCACCCTTTTCTATAACTTCATGGTATGACTCATGAGCTTGATCCCTCTATAGTTTCTGCAACTTTGTATATCCCTCTTATTCTTGTAGATATGTACCAATATGCTTTTCCTCCACTCATCAGGCATCTTCTTTGATTTTATAATCTCATTAAAAAGCTTGGTTAACCAATTGATACCTTTTTCTCCAAAGCCCTTCCAAACTTCAATCGGGATATTATCAGGTCTTACCGCTCTGCTATTTTTCATCTGCTTTATAGCATCTTTTACCTCAAAGTCTCGTATCCTTCGGTAGTAGTCAAAGTTTTGATATTCTTTCCGTGTGCATAACTGACCAATGCTCAGAAGAGTCTTATGCCTGTCATTAAATAACTCATAGAAGTAGCTCTTCCACCTTTCATTAATCTTCTCCTCTTGAGCCAACACCCCTCCATCTTTATCCTTTATGCACTTAACTTGATCTAAATCTCTCGTTCTTCTTTCACGGCTCTTTGCGATTCTATATACATTTTTCTCCTTCTTTCGTGCCTAAAGACTGATAGAGACCCTCATATGCTCTTGTTCTTGCTTCACTTACAGCCACTTTTGTCTCTTTCTTGGCTGCCTTATATTTTTCACAATTATCTGTATTGCGACATAAAAATCACTCTTTAAAGCACTCCCCTTTCACCTTTATCTTTTCTTGTACACTCGCATTTCATCACCAGGATTCCTTGTTTCTTGGTCATATCCTTTAGATTCACCAAAACTTTCTTTTGCTGTTCTTTTGATAACTTCTGCCATTTTCCTCCACATCTCCTCAGCGCTTCCATTCTCCTCCCATTTTGTCTCTTTTTCTACCCGTCTTAGGAAGCTTCTTTGTTCCTTACCTTTCATCCGTCACCACCTCATCTTTGGGTTCTTCGTATAATGTCTTTTTTTTTTCAACTTTTGCTTAACATGAAAATCCATGAGAAGCATCTTATGTTGTGCTGTTAAACTTTCTCCCGGAATAATTTTATAATTAATGCAAAATTTTCGGTCAACTCTCCTCAACAAGAAGAAGTTGATTTGAGAGCTTGTCATGCTACTCTTATATGTTATAAGATGTTTGTCTCTCTTTTTAAAACATGTATTTGCGATAAGAAGGTCAAAGGTTAAGAAAAAGTCCAAAATAGCTTTACCCTCGACATTGATCACCCCGAAACCATGGCCTCCGTGAATACTTCCATACCCAGTCACTTCTCTTTCAACATGGCCATTTAAATCTCCTCATAAGAAAATCTTATCTTTCGAAGGTATGTCTTGGACCAAACTCTCTAGATCCTCCCAAAACCTTATCTTGTATTATTCGTCCGAACCCATTTACGGTGCATAGGCACTAATCACATAAAAAGTACCTCCCTCCACCACAAGTTTGATAGAGATGATCCGCTCTCCCACCCTCTTGACATCCACTACATCCTTCTTCCACTGCTTATCCACAATAATACCTATCCCATTCTTATTCTTCACATTTCATGTATACCAAAGTTTGAATCCAAAAGTATCTAACTCCCTATCCTTCGCACCAACCCATTTTATTTCTTGTAAGCACATAATGTTAATCTTCCTCCTTGTCATGGTATCCACGACCTTCATGGATTTTTCTGTTAGGGTGCTTATATTCCATGTCCCAAATCTCAACCTTCTGTCGCTCTGACTTTTACCTTTTACTTTGTGAACTAATTTATTTACCCTCATTCATTCAGGGGAATGTGGGAACCCTTGCTCATTTAACACTACATCCGGGCACCGATGCCGCGGCTCTTTCTCATTTGACACTGTACTCGAGCCATACAGCGCGTTGCTTCCGAGTAACGACCTAGTTTTAGCGCAATAACATCTTTGATTCATGTCATGAAGATTCGACTAAGTTTTTATATTGGTTGTCGAAAACTTAACACAACCCTCTTCCTTTATCCAAGTTTGGGAACGGCTATGTACAACAAGTGCAACATAGGCGGAGTTAATAATAAAAATAAAAATATTAAAAAATTTAAAAAATATTTTTTTGTGAGAAATTATAATTCTTATTTTAAAAAAATTCTTACAAAAAGATATTTGTATACAATAAATAAATAAAAAATTATTTTATATAAAATATACAAATATAAAATTATTTTTATTTTTTATAAAACTAAAAAAATAATTCAAAAATATATATTTTTTAAATTTACCCAAACAAACCCTAGAACAAGTAACGTAGAAGAAAGGAAAATCTTTTCTTACGGAGTGTGCTTTTGAGTTCAATTACCAATTATCCAATCTCAGTTGCAGTTAACTCCCATGCCAAACGAATGCTTTTTTTTACAAACTAATGTTAAACCCGTACGATGTACAGGTTTATATTTAAATTTGACATATTAAATTAAAAATAATATTTTATAATCATAAATTTTTTGAGTTTAATATAACACAATCATCGACGTTATATAATAAACGTATTGAATATATTGTTCTATCTTTATTCAAAGTAAAAAGCAAATAGAAGAGTTTGAAATCTATAATATTCTTAAATCATAAGAAGGGAGACATGAAAAAAATAAGAACATATATAACTGTAATAATAGCATGTCAATTTTACACTAAATTTTATATCAAAAGGCTAATAAAAATTTATCGACAACCTAGTATCTTACTAACTTCATTAGAAAAAATTGGCATATGATGTTGTGCTCCTTGTTACACATTTCATCTCAAATCTGAAAACAGAATTATAGATAAATTAGTTATATCTACAGTAAATATTTATACAAAAGTGTAAATCATAACATGTTATTAAAATGAAAATAATATTATTCTTACCTAAATATTATTAAAAAATTTTTTGAACACGACATTTGTTGTTGGTGACTTTGGATTGTCGTCTTCGTTTAGAATTAAAATCCTGAAACCACTGCGACTCTTAACTCTTGACAAAGCAACATAAATTTGTCCATGGGTGAATACTGATTTTGGCAAGTAAAGTCCTACATGTGATAATGATTGACCCTGACTCTTGTTAATGGTTATTGCAAAGCATACTGTTAATGGAAATTATCTCCGTTGGAACTTAAATGGCAATCATGAATCTGAAGGGATCATGTTCATTCTTGGAATGTACACTTTATCTCCAATATTTCTACCGGTCACTACCGTCGCTCCAATTACGGTGCTGCCAAGTTCGTTAATTATTAATCTTGTCCCATTGCATAAACCTGAAGTCTGGTCTATGTTTCACAGTAGCATTACAACGATTCCTACCTTCAAAATCAACTTGTGATTGGATAGTTCCGAACATTTAATGTCATTTAGGAACTTTGGTGTGAATCACTCTTATTGTACATCTTCATTCTCATCAGCTTGACATGTTGTGTCAGAACTCAAATACTCCTTTTCCATCCCTGGAAAGATTGTCAAGACAAAATTGTTTACCTTTTCAATACTCTCAAGCGTGGGTTCAAGAATTGTCCTATTCTAAAAATACCTGTGATCTGACATGTTTTGCAACAAATTTGGATATGCAAAGTCTACCAAATGAGAGAGAGGGTCATCAATAGTTGTAATTAATAGATTATCTGAAATTTTAATTTCTGATTCATCACCAACAACAGAACTAGTATTTTCATTTCCAACATCAAGTATCCAATTAGCAAATCTCTTCATTTCACTTTCATCTTGATCTGAAGAAGACATTAGAAGTTTCATGATTAAGAATATAAGAATTAGTATTAGAATTTCAAAATTTTAAATTTTTAAATAGAGTTTTCTGATTAGCTAGTGTAAATTTTAAATTTTTAAATAAAATTTTCTAATTAAACGTTCATTGTTCATTAGGAATATTAGGAATATAGGAATTTGTTAATTTAAAAATAATTTTTATTAATTTTGTCATAAATAGTATCAATCCTATTATTTGTCGATAAAAATAAATAAAATTAAACACAATATAAAAATTAATAACCTTATAAATTACGTAAATTTAGAAAAAATATTTAAAAAGAGAGAAAAAATGAAAGTACTTCTATTGTGAAGAAACAATCTAAAAGATAACAATGTAAATTGAGTAAAGCGAATATTTATAAATATGGCAAGTAAAAAAATTTAAATTTAAAAATCGAAACGGATAAGAAGTCACTTAATTATGAATTAGTATTAGAATTTCAAATTTCAAAATTTTAAATAGAGTTTTCAAATTAGCTAGTACAAATTTTAAATTTTTAAATAAATTTTTTTAAATTAATTCAATTTTGTCGAAATAATATTAGAAACAGAATTCAGTATATAAGAATGTCAAATTAAAATTTTCTTTTAAATAGTAAAAATAACCTCACATTTTAATAAGACTAATAATTCTATTTATTTTAATATAATCTTTTGTAATTAGTATAGTAGCTTATAAATTATATAAATTTTTAAAAAATATTCTCAAACTCAATTACTTACTTAAAAATTCAAAAAAAAAAACAGTTTATTTGAATTTAAATTTAAAATTTTAAACATAATACTTTAATTAAAAATTATAATTAAATTTTTTAAAAATAAATGCACATTAAAAATTAGTAACTAACTTAATTGTATCAATAATAATTCATATGAGAAATTTATAACTTTATGACATTAAATACTAAATTAGAAATTAACAGAATATCAATGGTGTGAATCGAATGTAAAATAATAATTATTGATACAGGCCCTTTCCACAAAAAAAGGGAATCTTTTGTTACAATAGAAACAGAAGTGATATTGATTATTCAAGAATCGAAGTCGATTTGCTTTAAAAAAAAGATAGAATCGAACTTTCGATTGATCCAGGTACTTGGAATCCTATGGATGAAGACATGGTCTCTATGGATCCCATTGAATTTCATTCGGAAGAGGAATCCGAATCCTATAAGAATCAATAAAACCACAAGTAATAACCAAATAACTTCAATTTATATTTAAAAAAATTCTAAATTCCAAACATAAAAATAAAAAAGAACCAAAAGAAAAATAACAACTCAAGAAAAGACAATATTTTCACCAAAACAAACATATGCTTGGCATTATTCTATTAGATAGACTCTAAAAGATATTCTAAAATATGTGCATCTAAATTCTCAAGTTTCATTCTCAATCTTGATCTTCTTGTAAGTTGAGGTATCTCCTTGCACCTTCGAATCTTCTGACTCCGAGGATAGTCGCTTGGTTGGTGTAATAGCATTTTCTAACACTTCGGATTCATCATTGTCCGCAACTTCATTGGAGAATTCAAGCAACAAATTCTGTACAAAATACTACGTTAAATTAAAGACTTCCTTCTCACCTTTGATTTTATCTCAATAATATTTTTTGAATAAAATAAAGATCTAACTTTGAGAAAACAAACAAACAAAAAATTTATTTTTTGAACAAATACCTTAGCACCTTCTATTTTTTCCCCTTCAATGAATGAAGATGCCTTTGACATTGGAAGCAAACTACCAGTATAGTCAAAATCCTAAAATTATAATTAGTTATTAATTATTATTTATAAATTAGATACTACTAATTACCAAGAAAGAGAAAAATAAACTGATTTTTAATAAAAAGTACACTTATAACTGTACTCATAATTTGAATAGAGTGAGCCTTTTTGAATTTATTTATGAGGTCCATATTATCAGTCATCTTCTTAACTTTATAAGAAGGTGAAAAATGTGGATTATCAGATATTTGAACTTTAACGATGAAGAGGATGGTCTTATTAATTAGGTTGAGCAAAAGTGTAGGTATATCCGATAGATCTCCTTTCTGCACGGTATTACATAATATATTAATAATAAATAATATAAAAATTACAATAAAAAATATCTTTACTAATGTTTTTAGAAATAAATATTGGTTAGAACTTACCAATAGAAGTGGATCAAGTATCTTTATACAGCTCTTTCCCAAAACTTATTTTGTCTCCTTGTCAAAGACTACGAAACATGCATAATCAGAGTTATCAATGACACCAAGTTTTATTCGGTACTTGCTTAATAAAAAAATAGTATAAAAAAAGTTAAACATAGACTAATTCAATATCTAATCCATTGTGATTAGATTTTAAATTAAAAAAATAAATAAATAATCTTGGAGTTATGGATTAAAGGAGACGGCCACAAGTTGAACAGTTGAAAGTTTTTGTAAAAGCATATGTGAACCTGTTGCATTTACATTGGTCGTACCACCAGTCTGCAGTATTTATAATATGACTTATAGTAGCCAAGACAACACAAACACCATTTTAAAAAAAAAAATTATTGATTTAAATTCCTTGAATTTAGTGAGTTTTTAAATCTAAAAGATATATTTAAATAAATAAGATGAATAAACAAAAATAATTAATGTACAACAGATTTAAATTAATTTTTTCCTCAATTTTTTTTTACAGAAAAGAAAATTACCGTATTTAATTCTTTTAACTACTCTATAGTTTTGCCTTGATAAATTTTTAAGAATGCAGCCTCATTGGAATTGCGCCGATATTACCCCTAGGTTCTTCAAATCTTACAAAGCTAGATAAATAAAGCGAAAAAAAACTACGTTAGATAACATAATTAATATTAAACTAAAGAATTAAAAATATATACATATCTATCTATTTTTAAATTGAATGACATTTGCTTCTTTAAGATTGAAAAACATCTTTGTGCCTTACATGGAATTCTGTAAAATAATTTTTTCTAAATAATTTAATTTAATACAAAATGAGTAAAAACTCATATAAAAAATGAGTAAAAGCTCACATATAAAAATTCACATAATTATGGATAAACAAATATTACGTTATATAACTTCACTCTATCAAATTGTAAGACGACAACAGCTCCATCTTTATTGTCGGATCCCAAAAAAGTATTTAATTTATGTACATAGTTGTCAAAAAATGCACACTCTATTATTTGTCTATGTCAAATAGAATGTTTAATGTTACATATATTTTTTATAACAAAATAAACAAAAAATAGTTACAACTAAAAAAATAACTACCAATAAAATAATATCAAATTATATATATTTTTTATATTTTAAAATTCAAAAATTAGCAATAAAATTAAAACATCAAACACAATTTAAAAAAATTAATAATTAGTTTATTAATTATTTTAAACTCATAAAAAACTAACTACGGAAAGAATGCTTTCTATTAAAATTCTTTTTAAAAAAAATTTAAACACTTTCTTTCAAAATCAATTCGAACTCATTTTTCAAAAAATTTAAATACTATTAATAAAAAAATGTTGCCTTTTTTTATAAAAATGTAGTCTTTGAATAAAAATATTTGTTACCTATTAATAATATTAATAAAAATATTCATAATAAAATAAGTTAAAATAACAATTCAAAAAGATGAGACTATCAAAATTTTTAGATTTATAAAAATAAATATATGATTACCCATCATCAATTTCTAATTCAATAATAGTGTACTTAGTAGATTTGTCATCCTTTTTAAGAGTCCTCTTACTCCCAATTTCAGTAAAATATTCAACAACATCTGAAATGATTTAAAATAAAAAAAAGTATTGTCAATAAGTTTGTTAAAAAAAACATAGCCGAAATTATCAATAAAATAAATAAATTTATAAATAAATTATACTTTTTCTAAAACAATAAACTTACCTACTAAGTAGGTGTAATCGTAGTCAGGAGCATTGAGAGTATCAAAACTCACAAAATTAAATTCATATCGTGGGATACTTGACGATTCTGGAAGTCTGTGTACATCGGTACGTCGGTTTAAATTAACCACATACTCATGATGTGTAGTCTTAAAGTTATCCTCATTGAGTCCAACACCAAAATATATTATTTGGTAAGATATTCCTTCCTTTAGCAAATTCATGAATCGAGACACAAGAGCCCTCTTAACCGAGGCGTGTATTTTTCCTCCCTAGAATTGATAAACAAAATTCAAAGAACAATTAGTTGGAGATAAACAAAGAAATTTAAAATAAAATATAAAATTATTAGTAGAAAACTCACGTCTTCATCGAGCCAAACCATCTCAATTGAGTATGGCAATGAAGAATTTCTGTAACTTGGTAGTGTTCATAACCGTATCACTCGTATACGTACACACAAATTGTCGATTGTAGGATTGATTTCTACGATTTTGTGAATACCAACCATTGGAATAAGTAGAAAAATTTTAGATTTTGGATGTATGTAAAGAAAGGGTTTGATGTACTTTGAATTGTGGTGCTATATATAGCTCATAACTTATACTATTAAAAAATAGTGTTGAAATTTAAAAAATAACAACCTAAATAAAATAATATAAAATTTAAAAAATAACTACTTAAGTATAACAACCCAAACACATAATTTAAAATTTGAAAATAACAACCTAAGTAAATAATAATTTATAATTTATAAATATAAATGTAAAAATTTCTAGTGACGACATCTAAGCAAATAAACTCCTAGATTCAACGTATGAGTGTCACGTCAGCATATAAGCTTCCTATATGTATTATTATAAAGATAAAGATTCGATAGATCTCCTTTCTGCAGGGTATTAGATAATATATTAATAATAAATAATATAAAAATTACCATAAAAAATATCTTCACTAATGTTTTCAGAAATAAATATTGGTTCGAACTTACCAATAGAAGTGGATCAAGTATCTCTACACAGCTATTTCTCAAAATTTGTTTTGCCTCCTTATCAAAGACTACGAAAAATGCATAGTTCGAGTCATCAATGACACCAAACTTTATTCGGTACTTGCTTAATAAAAAAGTATAAAAAAAAGTTAAATATAGACTTATTCAATATCTAATTCATTGTATGTGATTAGACTTTAAATTAAAAAATAAATAAATAACATTGGAGTTATGGATAAAAGGAGATGGCAACAACTTGAACATTTGAAAGTTTTTGTAAAAACATAGGTGGACCTGTTGCATTCACATTGGTCGTACCACCAGTCTGGAGTATCTATAATATGACTTGTAGTAGTCAAGATAACACAAATAGTATTCTAAAAAAATTAATAATTTAAATTCCTTGAATTTGGTGAGTTTTTAAATCTAAAAGATATATCTAAATAAATAAGATGAATAAACAAAAATAATCAATATACAACAGATTTAAATTAATTTTTTCTTCATCTTTTTTACAGAAAAGAAAATTACCGTATCTAATTCTTTTAACTGCTCAATGGTTTTGGCTTGATAAATTTTTAAGAATGCAACCTCATTTGAAATTGCATCGATGTTACCCCTGGATTCTTCAAATCTTATAAAGCTAGATAAATAAAGCGAAAAAAAAACTACGTTAGATAACACACATAATTAATATTAAACTAAAGAATTAATATATATATATATATATATATATATATATATATATATATATATATATATATATATATACCCACGTATTTTTAAATTGGATGACATTTGCTTCTTCAAGATTGAAGAACATCTTTGTGCCATACATGAAATTCTGTAAAATAATTTTTCCTGAAAAATTTAATTTAATACAAAATGAGTAAAATCTCACATAAAAAATGAGTAAAAGCTCGCATATAAAAATTTACATAACTATGGATAAATATTACTATTATATGACTTCACTCTAACAAATTGTAAGACGACAACAGCTCCACCTTTATTGCCGGATCCCAAAAAAAAATTTAATTCATATGCATAGTTGCCAAAAAATGCACACTCCATTATTTTTCTATGTCAAATAGAATGTTTAATGTTAAATATATTTTTTATAACAAAATATACAAAAAAATAATTACAACTAAAAAAGTAACTACCAATAAAATAATATCAAATTATATATATATATTTTATATCTTCAAATTTAAAAATTAACAATAAAATTAAAACGTTAAACACAATTTAAAAAAATTAATAATTAGTTTATTAATTATTTTAAACTCATAAAAAACTAACAAGAAAAGAATGCTTTCTATTAATTTTTTTTTAAAAAGATTTAAACATTTTCTTTCAAAATTAATCCGAACTCATTTTTCAAAAAATTTAAATACTATTAATAGAAAAATGTTGCCTCTTTTTCAAAAATGTTTCCTTTGAATAAAAATATTTGTTACCTATTAATACTATTAATAAAAATATTTATAATAAAATAAGTTAAAATAGCAATTTAAAGAGATGAGAATATCAAAATTTTTAGATTTATAAAAATAAATATATAATTACCCATCATCAATTTCTAATTTAATAATAGTGTATTTGGTAGATTTGTCATCCTTTTCAAAGAGTTCTTTTACTCTCAATTTTAGCAAAATATCTAAAAACGTCTGAAATGATTTAAAATAAAAAAAAATTGTTGTCAATAAGTTTGTTAAAAAAATAGTTAAAATTATCAATAAAATAAATAAATTTATAAATAAATTAAACTTTTTTTAAAACAATAAACTTACCTACTAAGTAGGTGTAATTGTACCAGGAGTATTGAGAGTGTCAAAACTCATGATGTGTAGTCTCGAAATTACCCTCATTGAGTCTAACACCAAAATATCTTATTTGGTAAGGTATTCCTTCCTTTAGCAAATTCACGAATCGAAATACAAGAGCTCTCTTAACCGAGGCGTGTATTTTTCCTCCCTAGAATTGATAAACAAAAATCAAAGAACAACTAGTTAGGGATAAACAAACAAATTTAAAATAAAATATAAAATTATTAGTAGAAAACTCACGTCTTCATCGAGTCAAACCATCTCAATTGAGTATGGTAATAAAGAATTTCCGTAACTTAGTAGTGTCCATAATCGTATCACTCGTATACGTACGCATAACTTGTCGATTGTAGGATTGATTTCTGCGATTTTGTGAGTACCAGCCATTGGAATGAGTAGAGAAATTTTAGATTTTGGATGTATGTAAAGAAATGGTTTAATGTACTTTGAATTGTGATGCTATACATATCTCGTAACTTATATTTTTATAGTTGACTCAACTAAAATTTTTTAAATTTGATTGACTTTAATTTAAATTTGAATTAAATTTGTAGATAAAGTAAATAAATATATTAACAATTTTAAAAATTCTAAATTAACGTAAATATATTTAAATTTATGTATATAGCTGTAATTTTTGAAAAAAACCTACAAAAAATTTAAAAAATAATGCTATTTTTTAGAAAATAGTGTTAAAATTTTAAAAATAACAACCTAAATAAAATAATTTAAAATTTAAAAAATAACAATCGAAGTATAACAACCCAAACAAGTAATTTAAAATTTGAAAATAACAATCTCATCAAGTAAACTCCCAGACTTAAGATATGAGCGCTACGTCAGTATATGAACTTTCTATTTGTATTACTAGATAAAAATTAAATATTATTTCATTATACATTTAAACTTTATTTAAGATTTTATTATTAATTAACTAATAAATTATTACATGTATCATAAAACAAAAAACAAAAAATGATAAATTAACCGAAATAATTTAGTTTTAAACGATTATGCAATTTAAAATAAGGAAAAGATAAATTCCAATAAAACTTGGATTAAAAATCTCTCAAATTTTTTAATCTCATCGATCTTCTCGGATCTTCGGTCGATCAACCACGTGTCACTAAGTGGAACATCCTTGACAAACCAAAGACACACTTGTCACTAAATGGTACGAAAATAGTCCACGTACGTCAATACTCATTTCTCTATATAAACCAAATCTCTTTCTTCCAGCTTCTTCATCATTCCAATTTACAAAGAAGATTAGATAGTGTGTGACAATAATAATATTGATCAGTTCTTCAGCATTCAACTTGAAGATTTAAAATTTCGTGTTAAAATAGATGGCACAGAGCAAAGATGATATCACGTATGGCACTGCACAAGCAAGGGTATCAGATGATGAAGCGTTGAGAGTAGCTTACAAGCATGGCACGCCACTGGAAGCAGGAAAGATCGCCGAATCTGAACCAATTGATCTGTTTCAAAGTGCTCATAATATTTGTAAGAGCAGCGCCACGCAAGATTCTTCTTCTCAAACTCATAACAAGGATCATCATCATGAGGAACAACGTGACTCTAACAACAAAGAAGGAAGTTCTACGGAGTTCGTTACTGGTGCTCCGGACTTGCCTAAGAAAGTGCCACCCACAATGGCACATAAATAATTTGTTTTTGTTTTTCTTTTATGCTCAAGTTTTTTAATTTTTAATTTTTAGAATATGCTTTATGTTTGTTATGATTTTTCCTTTTGTGTTTATTAATTATCCTATAGTAGACAAATTTCCAGACTTACTAAAAGTAACATTATGGAGAAGTTTAAGCAATAAATAAATCAAATCTGCTTAGACTATATACTATATAGTATCTAAAAATATTTAGAATAATATTTGAGAAGATTTATTTTAAAATTCATAAGATATTATTAGCCTAGAAAAATAGTTATTTCAACACCAAATTGTCGTCAACGCCCATAATAACCCATAAATACGTTATCATAGACTTTATTCTATCGAGTCCAAAAAATGAGAATTCTCTTAAAAAATTAACTAAAGAATTTGTATTTTCTTTAATTTATCAATAATATAATTCTTAAATCATTCATGTCCAATCATTCATCAAAACTATTTCTTCCATTCTCTATTATATATAATTTAAGTTTATAATACCCTAAATCGAACTTCAAATTATCAAAACTATTTCTTCCATTCTCTATTATATATAATTTAAGTTTATATTACCCTAAATCGAACTTCAAATTATGAAACTAACACGGCTGGCTAGGGATGGATCTAAAAAATTTAGTAAAAATTTAGTATAAAAGTTTAGGATCCAAAAAGTTAGGGATGGATCTAAAAAATTTAGTAAAAATTTAGTATAAAAGTTTAGGATCCAAAAAGTTTAGTATAAAAGATCTAAAAAATTTAGTAAAAATTTAGTATAAAAGTTTAGGATCCAAAAAGTTTAGTATAAAAGTTTAGTATGGAAAGACTGAATTTTAGATATTTTTTTATTTCATAAAAATAATTAACATATAATTATTAAGATTATTTTTTTAAAAAATTTATTAAATATATATATATAATTTTTTTATAATTTTATTTTTAATATGATAATTATATAAAACAAATATAATAATATTAATAATATATTATAAAATTATAAAGTACTAATAATTTATAGTGTGTATAGTTAAAAATAATTATATATTTTATTAATTAAAATTAATTTTTTTAAAAATTTTAAAAATTTAAAAATAAATAATAAATTATTAATTATTTAAAAAATATAATATTTTTATAGAATATAAAATATAAGATATTTTTATAAAAATTATTTTTTCAACAATAAAAATTTAGAAAAAAAATAAATATTTTTTATAAGAAAATAATATCTTAAGTACAGTGATTACTAAAATATAATTATGTAAGTTATTATTAATATAATAATATAAATTTTAAATATGTTAATATAAAATAAATAAATAATTTTTTTAAATAAAAATAAAAATTATTATATAAAAACTAATTTAAAAATTACAAAGATTTAAAGATATAATATTAAATTAGTTAAATAAAAAATATTAAAAAATTAAACAATTAAGACATAAATTTATCACATAATAAAAAGTAATACATATCTCATATATAAATATAATTTTGAGAGGGGATTGAGGCCACTACTCGTCCTCTCTAAGTCCGTTCCTACGGCTGGCAACTTTATTAAAGATGTTTGTCAATCTTCTAGTTTTGAATGAAGTAGAACGAAGTATTATAATTTTAGAAAAGCTTTAATTTATCATTAAAATAAGTAATTATAAAGGTGACAATGGGGCGAGTTTTGTCCTATTTGATTTTGTTTCGCCTAATAATAACTCACATGAAGTATTATAATTTTAGAAAAGCTTTAATTTATCATTAAACACTACAACTGAAGCGCAGAATAGTGGCGTTCTTTTTAATGATTAGCGTTTTAATCGTCGCAAAATCAAAGGCCGACGGTTCTTCCAACCGCCACGATTATGGGCGCGGAGATTATATTTGACGGCGGTTTTCAGTAACCGCTGGCATAATTGCGGCCAAATCAATATTTTGCAGCAACCGTTCATAAAACCGTCGCCAAACATGGGTAACACAATTACTAGCATGTTCATCGGTGGTTCAAAAACAGCCACTATTCACTTTGATCTTTTCATGATACTGCTTGTTTTTTGTGCTTTTAGAATCGTCACAAAACGGAATTGTCTTTTCCGAAGCATTTTCCAGCGATTACAAACCACCGCAATCTCTGACAATTTTTCAGTTATTTTGGGCGACTTTCCTGCGGTTTTAAACTGCTGCTAAATAAAGAATAATTAAAAAAATTTGAATTTTTATTAAAAAATCGTATAATTTTTTAAAATATTACAGAATCCTTTTTTTTGTGGCTTTTTAGATTTTTTTAATATTTTAAGTGTTAATATTTTCAACCTTAGAATGTAAACTTGTAGAAAAAACAAATAAATTATTTGCAGGCCAAAATAATATATTCATAAAAATATGAAGAGTACAAATCTTTTGTAAAGAGTTGCATAGTCTAATTAAAAAAAATATACTTGATTCGATCCAAAATATCTCTAATCCTACTATTATTGTTCACTCTATCATTCCACGAAACTCATCCCTACAGCGATGTCTCGTGGCAGCTCTTCACTCTGCTTTTGAAAAAGATAAATCAGAGCTCTCTCCATCGCCTGCATCTTTTTCTTCTCTGCGGTTGCCTCCTCCTCCATCGCCTTCCTCTTCAACTTCTCGCCTTCCAATTCTGCCTGCAGTGCAAACAGCTTCCTCTGGGTCTCCTCTACTTTGACTCTGTTGCCTGACGCATGTGAATTCGAACCGAAGAGTTGGGTAGGAGTCGGACCGAAATTCACACCACGTACTCTATCCGGTTTTTCTTTACCGAAAATCTGAGCAATGAAGTCATTTTGAGACAGCACTCTAGAAGATTCATTCTGTTGCTCAATCTCCTCAATGCTTTCCTACAGACACAAATTAGCAAATACAATCATAGCATTTATCGATCTATGTCAATAAAAACTTAGTCAAATATGAGAGAAACATATATGGTTCGAAAGTAATTTATGTAAAACAACCAAAATAACGCATGTCACATAGGATGTTGCTAACACTATAAAAAGAAATAAGGAACAACATAAATTGAATTATTTTAATTTCAACCCAACTGTCTCTAAATTACATAGAAGTTTAAACTCTCTAGAAACAACTGAGGTAAATTAGCAAACTAAATAAAAGTAACCAGCATTGGAAAATGAAAATTTCCTTTATTCCATTTTGAATTAGGATGAATAGAAACTCATCTTTGAATATCTTCTTGCTGTTTCCAACCTAAGTCCAAACCATTCAGCAAAGAAAAATAGAACAAAATATAATAGAGAACTAAACTATTAACGTATTTGAAAACATAATTTTATTGAAAATTTATGAAAAGTAGTACTTACACCAATTGCCCTTGCTTCATCATTCATATAAGAGTCATCATTTTTTTGTGCACTGTGATCCATAACTCTCCTCTACCGACTCTCCTTTCTTGTTCTTCAGACTGTAACAACAACGTTTACGCCATTACTATATTCCACACAATCAAGGAAACTTAAGTCATATAGATAGTCCAAACAGTGAATAACAAGTGGAGTACCTTTTCTTCCATCCGCCGTGCAAAACTTTTCGAACTGCCAGTGTGAGTATATAGTTGTTTTGATCGATTAATCGTGTTCTTCTAGCACTTATCCTATTGGTTCATAGGTGCCAAATTAAAGGGCGATTAGATACTGATTTAAAAGGACTCAATGCAACATAAATTGCTGTGTTGTCTACCAATGGTATACTAGATTACCTTCGTCTCAGCTTTAGCGCGATATTCTAGGAACTTTTTCCAATGCTCTCGATCAATTTTTGGCAGACGGTGCTCAATATTCTGCTCAAATGTGAATGTTGGCTCGTAAAAGGCATTATACAACCTCAGCCTTGTTTTCTTCCAAGACCTTCCCATACTTTTCAAAATATATTTCTTGATACTGCCTTCACTATCTTCATTAAAATAAAAAATTTGCCACACATATAATATAATTTGTCAATAATTGAACAATAAGTAGATTTATTACAAAAGAGATATAAATCTTTACCTTGACACATTCGTTATAAACCTTGACTTTAGAGGTAACCTTATACCAACTTTCCTTACCGATAGAAAATTTTTTCATAGTCAAATCCATAGTCAACTTTTCTTTTGCCAGACCGCTGCTGACCTCTGTCGGGATCTTTTCAGTTAGCGGCATTTTTGGCCACAGCCGTTGTTTAGCCGCCGCTAGGCTCCGCCTCTGCTGTAGTTAAAGTAAGTAAATAAGGGTGATAATGGAGCGAGCTTTGTTATTCGATTTTGTTTAGCCTAATAATAACTCGCATTGAATTTGATCTACTTCTATTTGCGAATAATAAAAAAGTTAAACCTTAATTTGTTTTTGCAGATATCTTTGCGAATAATAAAAAGTTAAATCATGCTTCTATTTGCGAATAATAAAAAATTAAACCTTAATTTGTTTTTGCACTTTAATTTATTTTTGTAGATATCTTTGTGAATAATAAAAAATTAAATCTTAATTTATTTTTGCACCTTAATTTGTTTTGCAGATATCTGTTCTATTTCTATCAATTTTTATAATTATTAAAATTTAACAAATAAAATAAAATTTTAAAATTTATATAACTATTATTATATATTTAATATAAATTAAAAAAAATATAATATAATATTATTAATTATTTTATATATTATATATATTATATATACTGCGACGGATAAAAACACTTAAATTTGATTCTGTGTCGTTTTGTCCAAAAATTTGTTCTATTAAAAATCTGTCTTGGTATGAAAATGAGTAATTATTCATTCAAAAGATGGAGAAAATACTCACAGATTTAAATAGTATTGTCACTCTAAAAGTAAACACAATAATATTATAAGAACGAATATGTGAAGAATATTTTAACAAAACTATACAAAATAATTAAACCTTAAATCAATTAAAACGTTACTTAACTATTTGTATATGTGTGTCACTCTAAAAGAACGCAATGATCTCTTCACGTGCACAATTTGTTGTTAATAGACGTGAACAATGTCATCTAATGCCTTTATTTAATACGGAAAAAAAATTAGAAATCAAAATAATTTATGATTAGTAAAAAAATTTTTTAATTTTATTTTATTTATATAATTTTTTTTTATATTTGGATTTTTTTATCTCTTTTTTATCATTCAACTTATTACACTATATTTTTAATTATTAAAATGTAATATATTATATATTAATAAATTTTTTTATTATTTGATTTTTATATATATTATTACATTAAAAATTAATCATAATAATATACTTTGAATATCATTCATGTTAATTGATTTATTTTGTAACTACTAATTTATTTTTTTTATTGTTTCATTACACTTACGTAATAATATTGTAGAGGTCAGAGTAATTTAAATTTTAATTATTATTAATTTTTTTTGTAATCATTAATTTATTGATAATATTTGTTTCATATTTTTTAAAGTGGGATAATAATTTATTCTAATTTTTTAACACAAATATTTTTAAATTTATCATAATTAAATATAAAAAATATCAAATATTTAAATTAATTTATTCATTTGACAAATTTACTCCTAATATCTATAAGTTTAGATACATAATATCCATAATTTTATACTCATAACATTCATAATTTCATACATATAATGTCTATAATTAATAAATTTTTACAATTAATATTATCAAATATTAAATCTATGTCTTATTGTATTTTTAAATTATTATTTTATATATGCATGAGTCATACTTTTAATTATTTTAATATTTTTTATTTAATATTCATATGTATGCTTATTTATTGATTTTAATATAATGAGTTAATAATTATTTTTAAAAATTTATTTCTTAATTTTTGTTTATATTTTATTTTTTTTATTTTTTAATAGTCTATATGTAAAATATGAGTTGTATAATAGAATTTATTAAAATTTTTAAATTTAATATCCATAATTTTATATGTATAACATCTATAATTTTAAACACATAATATCTGTAATTATTGAATTGATGTTAATTTATTATTTATTATTTTATTTTGTAGGTTAAAGACTAATAATTTGGACGTTTCTGATTTTCAATAAATAGAGACTAATCAAATTTAAAATGTTCTTATTTTTTTTATAAAATGTATTGAGGTGGTTTGAGATTTTTTTGAATTAAAAATATCAAAATTTAAAATTAATAGCTTAGTTTCCGGTGTTGTTTAAGCATCTCTGTTTGATTTGCACAGCAGGGGTGTGAATAATATAACACAACTTTTGAAATAATTCAAACACTAACGTCCTTCAATATGTACTGTATATAAATTCTTGCAGGACAATTTAATCCAGTTGAGGGGTTTGTCTTCTTAGTTGGAGATATGTTCGATTTTCATTTTTTCTCTCTGCTACATATAATCAATTGGTTCTTAATTTCATTTCCCTTCTTATTTGTGCTCCGAATTTTTGTAGAAAAACCTGCAACTTTTGAATAATCTTTGTAGAATTTTATAGCATCTTCAAGGGTGTTAAAAGTTATCTCAACTTTAGGAACAAACTGTTGATCAACATCGCACAGAAACTACAAAATACACCGAAAATAGTCCACAATATACCGTATTAAAAGCTACCCTACATCGAAGCTCGTCATCCCAACCTTTGGAACAAACTGCTCATCAACATCACACAGAAACTGCAAAATACACCGAAAATAGTCCACAATATACCGTATTAAAAGCTAGCCTATATCGAAGCTCATCATAAAAAATAATAAAATCAGATTCAGAACTCATCATTAAATAGAAAATAAAACGATTCAACTATAGAATCATAAACTACAAACAACCTACATTATCTAAATTCAAACCACACCTCACTACTTGATTTGATTCAAAACAATAATACAATTCACTCTCGTTCAAGTGAAAATTCTGAACATGTAAATACACTAAAAAGTTCCCACAATACACCAAAATAGTTCTAATATACACCGAAACTAGAAATGTAACAGATTCGTCAGAACTCCTACATTATATTCAATTCAAACCATCAACAATGAGCATCAATTTTCACAAGCAATTTTCAGAATATTATTCACCTACAAAATCATAAACTACTAACAAAAGCATTAATTAGAATTGAACCACATCTCAGCCACTTCATTGGATTCAAAACAATAATCCATCATTTCGCTCTAGTTTAATTGATAATCTGAACTTGAATAATTCATTATCTTTAAAACTGATTTCAGAGCTTAATTTCAAAAACGAATATAGAGAACAAAAGAAATCGAGAAAAACAAAAAAAGAGAACGCAGAGAAAAGGCACAAAAATGAAAGAAGAAAAAACGTAGAGAATGAAGAGATGGAAGATCGAAAGCGCTGACGGAATTCGAAAAAGAAAACAAAATCCTTAAAAAAAGCAGTTATATATTCGCGCGTTGATTAAAAAATTGGTTAGATTAATGGCGTTTGAGATGAATTTAGGTTAAAGAGACTTGTATGGACTTCTATAAAAAAATTACTTGTATGTGGAGAATATTTGTTTATTTATTTAACTTAAGTTACAATTGATTATTACAATCAATTATACAAAGGAAAAAGCTCTACATCCATGTAAAAGTTACATGGATGGTATCCATGTAACTTTCACTCCATGCCCCATCCCCTGTTTATTTTACACGCGCCACTTATAACCTATATAATGAATCCTTATTTTTTTTTCAACGTTACTGAACGTAAACCTTCTTTCGCATGTTCTCCTTTTTATTCTTTAACCTAATTAAATTCGTTGTTCTCCTCTTTCATGTTTTTCTTCTCTGCATTATGGATCTAGATTGATTCAACGCAATTAGCTTCGTCGTTCATCTTCTTCTTCATTTTCTTCTTCGATCTGCACTTTTGAGTTGAAACAATGAATGGCTCAACTTCAAATCAGTTGAATGACTGCGATTTGGATGATTCTTCTAAAACGCATCAATTTGATGAGGTTTGAATTATTAAATTCTGAATATAATTTAATGAAATGAAATTGCTAATTTTAATTTGAAGTGAATTGAATGGACTGAGGATTGAATTCAAATCAATTGATAATATGTAACTGTGAGTAATTGTGAGTGTCATTAACTGTGAGTAACTCTGAGTAAATTTAAGTAAATTTTCGGTTCAGTAAGTAGTAAAGAGGTGGTTCATCAATTTCATATTTTCGGTTCGGTACGTAGAAAGCAGTCTAACAAAAATTAGACCAACATGTTTTGTTTTCTTCCCTAAGCACTATATAATTGTTTCACCGTAATTAAGATTTCAGTTCACCGTAATATAGATTTCGGTTCACCATGCAGACCAGCTGTGTTGTGGACGAAAAATTTGTCCCAAAGGTGGGAATGATTTTCAAGACCCTAGAAGAAGCTAGAAATTTCTACAAACATTATGGAAGGCAGAAATCAAAGATATCTCTAACTTTGAAGACAAACCCTTTAGCTGGATTAAATTGTCCGGCCAGAATTTACGTACACATAATGAAGGATGTTGGTCTTTTGGAAAATTTCTAAAGTTGTTTTGAATCACTCACATCCTTGTTGTCCAGACCAGGCTGAGATGCTCAAACAACACAGGAAGCTTAGCATGTTCGTGCGTCGCACCATTGAAACTCATGAGGAAGCTGGAATCAGACCGAGCAAAACCTACCAATCATTTGTGGCAGTAGCTGGCAGCCACCGTTAACTAGGTTTTATAGAAAAAGACGTAAGAAATTACATCACAAGAAAAGTACGAAATATTTCAGAAAAAGATGATGCTAAAGAATTTGGGAAGTACTTAGTAAGAATGAAAGAAAAGAACCAAAATTTCTTCTTTGAGCTCAACCTTGAAGGCGATCACTGCATTAAACATGCATTTTGGGCTGATGCAAGAAGCAGGACTGCATTCAATTATTTTGGAGATGTGGTTTCATTTGATACCACATATAACACAAATAGGTTTTTGGTTCGCTCAAAGATACTTTTAATGTTCAGTGGCTATACAAATTTTGGTTCACCATAGTGTGCTTGTTATTTATGCAGGTACAATTTGGTTTTAAGTTCTTTTGTTGGTGTGAATCACCACGGGCAGTCGACACTTCTTGGATGTGCGCTGATAAAAAATGAGGACATTCAATCATTCAAATGGCTATTTGAGTGTTGGCTACATTGCATGGAAGGGAAGGCACCAAAAGGTATTCTTACCGATCAATGTGCATCGATTCAAAGGGCAATTGAGCTATGCATGCCAACAACAATTTACCGCTGGTGTATCTGACACATCATGAAGAAGATCCCAAGAAAACTAAATGGCTACAAGGGACACATTGATATTGAACAAGAGATGAGCCATGTTGTTTGGAACTCGTACACAAAAGACAATTTTGACAGAAACTGGAACAATTTCCTCACAAAGTATAGTCTCAGAGGCAACAAGTGGCTTTCAGGTAATTGAGATTTCAGTTCGAATAATTTTTATGCTTATATATTTTTTTCCCAAAAGCATGCACTGTTTTCAGTTCACCACAACCTATAAATTCGGTTCGGTTAGCAGAGCTGTACGAAAATCGGCATATATGGATTCCGGTTTACTTGGATCACCACTTTTGGACCGGGATGAGTGATGCGTGAGCATCTTTTCTATCTTTTTCTAGTGAATTTGCATCTAAATTATTGAGTTTAATAAAGAATTAATTATATTTTAGCCAATATGGATGCTACTTTGAGTCTTTTGCAATTTTGTTTATTTTAGGTAGCATTCGGCGGAATTTGATAGAGTTTCTGCAGCACAAGAATCAAAGGAGATGGCAGCGAAGAGTGATACGCACGCGTGACTGATGCGTGCGCGTGATTTGGAGCTTTCCATGGTGACGTGTACGCGTCAGCGACGCGTACGCGTGATTTGAAGATTTGCTCAGCGACGCGTACGCATGACCGACGCGTCCGCGTGACTTGCGAAAAAGACCATCGACGCGTACGCGTGACTGACACGTACGCGTGACATGCGCCATGTGTAGAAAATGTAAAAAAATGCTGGGGGCGATTTCTGGGCTGTTTTGACCCAGTTTTCAGTCTAGAAAACATATATTAGAAGCTGCAGAATGGACAAAACAAGTGGTCCCCACCCATCAACTGAAGACTTGTTAATTAATTTAAATTTAAATTTAAATCTTATTTTTAGGAAAAGATATTATTATTTTTAATTTTAATTTTTGAAATTAGATTTTTAAATTATTAGGATTAGATATAAAAAGGAGAAACGTTCCTTCCATAGACAACATTATTCCATTCCAAATTTACAATCCGTATTCCATAACATTCTACTCTAAACCATGAGTAACTAATCCTCCATTGTTAAGGTTAGGAGCTCTGTCTACTTGTATGGATTGATTCATTTGCTCTTTCTAATTTAGTTCATGTTTTGATTTATATTTCAATAATTGTTTTTGTTCTTTATTTTATGAATTTGGGTGGAACGGAAGTATGACCCATGTTCTAATTGAGTTCTTGTATAACTTGAAAAAGTTCTTTACTTAAACAACAGCTTGAAAACATATTATCCTAAATTTCTAATTGTTTGTATTTAACGGGATACGTGACATATAATCTCCTTATTTTTGAATAATTAGGATTCTTGTGGCATATAAACTGGAATTTGATCATCACCCTCTAATTGGAATTAATTGACCAAAGAATTGGCAGTTAATGAATTTTTGAGGAGACTAGGAAGGTCTAAGAAATTAGAGTATAGTCACATATAGTTTTCCATGAATTAAATCTTGCATGATTAAAATAGTTAGTAAGAAAAATCAATCCGGAAAATAGATAACTCTAAAACCTTAACTATTTTCTCCATATTTTATTCCCAACTCATTGCTGCTTGCTTTCTGAAATTCTTAATTTTTCTGTTTAATGCTCTTTGAATACCAAAACACTCTTTTCTGCTTGCCTAACTAAGCCAATCAATCAATCATTGTTGCTTGATCCATCAATCCTCGTGGGATCGACTCTTACTCACGTAAGGTATTACTTGGTACGACCAAATGCACTTGCCGGTTAGTCTGTAGTTGTAAATCACCGCACCAAATTTTTGGCGCCATTATCGAAGATTGATTGTGATTGACAACTATTCGTTGTTTGATTACTTAGATTAAATCATTTTTATTTTAATTATTTTTTTATTTTTATTAATTTTTATTTATTTATTTATTTATTTTTCTTTCCCTTTATTGTCTTTCCGTTAGCAAGTTTCCCATACCCCCGGTCCTCGGTTTTCTTTTTTTTTTTCTCATCTTTTTATTTTATTTTATTATTTTTTTAAATCTCGTGTCCGTTCTTTTTTATTTTTTCTTTTTATTTTCATTTTTTATTTTCGTTTTGTTTTTTTTCTCTTTCATTTTTTTTACTTCCTATATTTTAGTAGTTTTATTTTATTTTTGTCTTTAAATTAATAAAAAAAATTTGAAAATTTTTAATAGTACTAATAATTTTAGTAATTTCTGAAATTAAGTTTGGTGTTTCATAGTTCAGGTTACTTCACTGGAAATTCTCTGCACTCTGACGTAGAGAGTTCCATATTTTCTTGTTTTCTGTTTGTTTATGCGCAGGAATAGAGATAAAGAACATCTCTTAGACTTTGATCCTGAACCTGAAAGGACTTTCAGGCGACATTTGCAACAAGAAAGACTTTTCAAGGCTGTAGAATCCACTATGGATCCTAATGATGCTGATAATGCCAATATGGCCAATCCAAATGGGAATGAGAGCAACAAAGGAGAGTACTTGGCTCTTTCTCTGCTCCTACTGCAGATCTGTATGGAAAAAGCATTGTGGTGCCTCCTATAGCTGCGAACAACTTTGAGTTGAATTCACAACTGGTCACCCTAGTGCAACAAAACTGCCAGTATCATGGTCTTCCCCACGAAGACCCAAATCAGATTATTTCTAGTTTCCTACAAATCTGTGATACTGTGAAGACAAATGGAGTAAACCCAGAGGTGTACAAACTCATGCTCTTCCCGTTTGCCCTGAGGGATGGAGCAAAGCTATGGCTAGATTCCCGACCCAAGGAGAGTTTGGATACTTGGGACAAGGTTGTTACTGAGTTTTTTATTAAATTTTTCCTACCAAAGAAGCTGACTAAGCTTAGGGTAGAGGTTCAGACCTTCAGACAGAAGGATGGTGAAACTCTGTATGAAGCTTGGGAGAGATACAAGCTACTGACTAGGCAATGCCCTCCAGACATGTTCTCCAAATGGACACAACTAGACATCTTTTATGAAGGTTTGGGTGAAATGTCTAAGATGTGCTTAGATAATTCTGCAGGAGGTTCACTGCACAAGAAGAAGAAACCAGAGGAGACTATTGAGCTGATTGAATTGGTTGCAAGCAACCAATATTTATACTCATCTAACAGGATTCCTGTGAACTCTGAAACCCCTCAGAAGAGAGGTGTGTTGGAAGTAAAAGCTGTTAATGCTCTTCTTGCTCAGAACAAGCTGATGTCTCAGCAAATAAATCTACTTACTCAATAGATGGGTGGCATGCAAGTCTCAGCTATCAACACCCAAAATCCACCACAGGAAGTCTCATATGGCATGGCAGGTAACTTTATATGCAAAATGATAATTATGATTATGCTCAACCCTCTTTTGAACAGGTGAATTACATGGGGAGTGGTCCTAGAAATTCCAACAATGATCTATATTCTAAGACATATAATCAGGGGTGGAGGAATCACCTAAATTTTAGATGGAGGGATCAACCTCAGAGACCTCAGAACTTCAACAATAGTTCTCAGGGCGGTTTCCAACAGAACAATGATTTAGAAACAATATTGACAGATTTTAGACAGGAAACCAGAGCATCCATCAAGAACCTGGAGATTCAAATGGGTCAATTAGCCACAAAATTTAATGAGATTGATCAAACAAGTGCTAATAGCCTTCCGGGTAACACAATTCCCAATCCAAGAGAGGAATGCAAGGCTATCACGGTGATAAGTGGACAAGTGGCAAGTACAGAAGCACAAGTTATGCAGGAAACCAGAGCCCCCATTAGAAACTAAGAGGTGCTAATAGGCCAACTGAGCAAGCAATTACTTGAGAGGTCTGCAAGTACATTTAAAGGTGATACAATGGTGAACCCATGAGAAGATTGCAAGGTTATTCAATTGAGAAGTGGTAAGGTAGCTGGCTTTGAGACCAAGGCCAATGAAGAGTTAGTTGAAAAGGAAGCTCCAGAGGAGAAGAAGGGAGAAGTAGAGCACGCCCCTCCAAAGTGTGTGGACAACCCATTCCCAGATTCTCTTGACACTTATCCTACTTTACCAAAGGCTCCTGAGTACAAGCCTAAGATGTCGTATCCTCATAAACTTCAAAAGGAGACCAAGGACAACCAGTTTTCAAAGTTCTTGAAAGTCTTCAGAAAGATGCAAATTAATATTCCTTTTGCTGAGGTTTTGGAACAATGCCTCTCTATGCCAAGTTCATGAAGGAACTGTTGTCAAAGAAGAAGCTTTTAAAGGAAGATGAGACAGTGGTCTTGACTAAAGAATGTAGTGCCATCATTCAGAATAACTTACCAAAGAAGATGCCAGATCCAGGGAGCTTTCAAATTCCATGCACTATTGGGAGCACAACCTTTGAGAAAGCCCTATGTGATCTGGGGGCAAGCATAAATCTAATGCCCTTATCTGTGATGAAGAAGCTGCAAATTCAAGAGACACAACCCACAAAGATAGCATTACAGATGGCAGACAAATCTATGAAGCCTGCATACGGATTAGTGGAGAATATCTTGGTCAAAGTGGGTAAGTTCTTCCTCCCAGCAGACTTTGTGATTCTTGACACGGGGGAGTATGAGAATGCCTCTATAATTCTGGGAAGACCATTCCTAGCCACTGGAAGAGCTCTGATTGATGTAACAGTGGGCAAATTAGTGCTTAGAGTACATGATGAGCAACTAGTCTTCCATGTTTTCAAAGATGTACATTCAGCAGGTGAAGAAGAGAGGTGCATGCAGACTGAGCTTATTGATCCAACCCTTCAAAAAACCCCTGATGATACACAGCAGAATCTGCAGCTCAACCCTCCCTTGGCAACAATCAATAAAATTCCTCCTGACATCAAACCTAATTTTGGTGTTGGAAATGCATCATCTACCAAGGAGGAGGTTCCCAAAAAGAAGAAAGTACCCAGAGGATGAAGAAACAAAAAGATCTCCACTGAAGGTTTCTCCCTAGGAATGAAGGTGGTGTTGACCAGCAATCCAGCATGGGTTTATACAGTAATCAGAATCCTCTCTCTAGAGCATATTGAGCTACGTTATGGAGACACATGAAAGAAGTTCAAAGTAAGGGGTGTAGAGCTGAGCCCCTATGAGCCTCCTCCTTAGAGGAGCTGACCGTCAAGCTAGTGACGTTAAAGAAGTGCTTGTCGGGAGGCAACCCGATAAATTCGTATCCTTAGCTATTTTTCATAGTAGTAGTTTTCTTTTTTTTATTTAATTTTTATTGAGTTTTTACTGTTTCTCTGATCATGCAACTATGTTATTCCAGGAACTGAATACCTCAAGCTAAAAAAAAGAGCACACGACGTGCAAGCATCGCTGATGCGAATGCGTCAATCATGTGTGCGTAAAAAACAAAGTTTGGACAGAGAGTTGCGTAGGAGTGGCGCTGGACCCATGCTTGGGGCACAAACATGACCGTGTGTACGCGTACCCCACGCATGCACGTCATTTGCAATTATCGCCATCCACGCGTGTGCGTCATTGACGCGTACGCGTGACCTGCAAAACCGACGTAAAGGAGTGTTTGGGAAGAGAAATGTGCTGGCTTGGGGCTGGAAGTGTGCTAGAAGCACAAAACTTGTTCACGTGAACACGTCCCTGACGCGTGCGCGTCATTTGCAAAAATGGTCATCCACGCGTGCGCGTCATGCACGCGCACGCGTCGTATGAAATTATTGGTTCCCAAGCCACGTGAACAGAGAGTTGTGCGTGCGGGCGGCTGGCTATGCGCGAATCGCACAAAAACCATGGCACGCGGAGGCGTGCCTAATGCTAACGCGTCATTAAGAAAATTCGCGACCCACATGTACGCATGCTGCACGCGTACGCTTCGCCTTCGCCGCACAACTACACTTGTTCGCCGCACAGTTTTCAGTTTTCTTTCTCTCTCTCCCAATCCTAATTCTCTCTTGTTCTTTTATCCTTTTCCTTCTCTTTCATAATAATATTTGTCTCTTTTTATTTTCTATTCTTCTTTGCTTGAGGACAAGCAAACCTTTATGTTTGGTGTTGACGCTTCGCTTAAGGGTTTTCTGTTTAATCCTATGGTACCAAAAGAGAGGCGAATCATCTTCACGGAGGAGCACAACCTGAAGAATAAAGCGACCGCTAGGATAACTAAGGTGGTTGAGTTCCTTTCATATTTTTTATTCCTCTCTTCTTTTTCTATGTTATGTTCCGGTTTTCTGCTATTTTACTTTGTTTGCTGCATGATCCTTTATTAGTGAGAATCCTAGGTCTAGTTTAGTTTTCCCTTAAATACTTTAATTCTGAAAAGATGTCTCATGTATTACCCACTGATCTTGAATTCAAAAAAAATAATAATAATACAAAAGTGATGTATTGCATGAGAAATTGAGTTAATTTTAAAGAGTATTCTTATTTACTTAAATGTGGTGGTATTAATTGTAATTCAGAATGCATGACATGAACAGTGCATATTTAAATTTGAATCAAAGAATGTTGATGTACAAGAAACAGGAATTTAGAGAATTATTATGATTTCTTTGAAATTAATGAAAGTTTAATCCTTGAAGCAAAAAAAAAATAGCAAAAGAAAAATAAAAGCAAGGTCCAAGGCTCTGAGCATCAATGACTAGGAAGGTCAGACATGATTAAAAGCTCAAAGAGTTGTTTCCCTAGTCACATGCTTGTGGTGTTCTTATATCAAGTAATCCTTGAGACAAAACATTTAGAGTCGAGATCAATTGCAGAGTACGCCAAAGGCTTTGAGCACCACTGTCTGGGAGTAACTGAAAAAATTAAAAAAAATAAAAATAAAAATAAAAAAATATTTAGAACTTAAAGAGAGTTCCCCAGTTAAGTGCTTGTGGTGTTTCTGTGTCAAGTAAAGCTTGAGACAAAACATTTAAAGCCACAGCAAGGCTTAAGGTGCAAAGCACCAAAGAAAAATTGCTGTGTACAAAAGATCAGAGAATTCATAATATTATCCGGATTCTAATTCAGAATGACAGTGACATCCTTCTGATTCAAAGGAGAGTGAGATGCCAAAACTATTCAGGATTGCAGTTGAAAACCCCACTGTAAGAAGAGACATGAGCTTAATCAAACTCTCATTCTCATGCAAATTCACATCCTAAGCCTATATTAGTTTTGGTTGCTTGAGGACAAGCACCAATTCAAGTATGGTGTTGTGATGCGTGAGCATCTTTCCTATCTTTTCCTAGTGAATTTGCATCTAAATTATTGAGTTTAATAAAGAATTAATTATATTTTAGCCAATATGGATGCTACTTTGAGTCTTTTACAATTTTGTTTATTTTAGGTAGCATTCGGCGGGATTTGATGGAGTTTCTGCAGCACAAGAATCAAATGAGATGGTAGCGAGGAGTGACGCGCACGCGTGATTGACGCGTGCGCATGATTTGGAGCTTTCCATGGCGACGCGTACGCGTGATTTGAAGATATGCTCAACGACGCGTACGCGTGACCGGCGCGTCTGCGTGACTTGCGAAAAAAACCATCGATCATATGCATGACTGACGCGTACGCGTGACATGCGCCACGTGTAGAAAATGCAGAAAAATACTAGGGGCGATTTCTGGGTTGTTTTGACCCAGTTTTCAGCCCAGAAAACATAGATTAGAATCTACAGAATGGACAAAACAAGTGGTTCCCACCCATCAACTGAAGACTTGTTAATTAATTCAAATTTAAATTCAAATCTTATTTTTAGGAAAAGATATTATTATTTTTAATTTTAATTTTTGAAATTAGATTTTTAAATTATTAGAATTAGATATAAAAGGGAGAAACTTTCCTTCCCTAGACAACATTATTCCATTCTAAATTTACATTCCGTATTCCATAACATTCTACTCTGAACCATGAGTAACTAATCCTCCATTGTTAAGGTTAAGAGCTTTGTCTATTTGTATGGATTGATTCATTTGCTCTTTCTAATTTAATTCATGTTTTGATTTATATTTCAATAATTGTTTTCGTTCTTTATTTTATGAATTTGGGTGGAACGGAATTATGACCCATGTTCTAATTGAGTTCTTGTATAACTTGAAAAATCTCTTTACTTGAACAACAGCTTGAAAATATATTATACTGAGTTTCTAATTGTTTGTATTTAACGGGATACGTGATATATAATCCCCTTATTTTTGAATAATTAGGATTCTTGTGGCATATAAACTGGAATTTGATCATCACCCTCTAATTGGAATTAATTGACCAAGGAATTGGCAGTTAATGAATTTTAGAGGAGACTAGAAAGGTCTAAGGAATTAGGGTCTAGTCACATATAGTTTGCCATGAATTAAATCTTGCATGATTAAAATAGTTAGTAAGAAAAATCAATCCGAAAAATAAATAACTCTGAAACCTTAACTGTTTTCTCCATATTTTATTCCTAACTAATTGCTGCTTGCTTTCTGAAATTCTTAATTTTTCTATTTAATGCTCTTTGAATACCAAAACACTCTTTTCTGCTTGCCTAACTAAGCCAATCAATCAATCATTGTTGCTTGATCCATCAATCATTGTGGGATTGACCCTTACTCACGTAAGGTATTACTTGGTACAACCCGGTGCACTTGCTGGTTAGTATGTGGTTGTAAATCACCGCACTACTGAGAAGCACACAAAGAAGCGAGAGCATGCATTCGTTTTTCAACAAGTTCGACACACAGAATAACTCCTTGAGACAATTTGTGAAGCAATACGACAATTGCCTCGCAAGCAGAGAGTGAATTCGATGCTGCAGATTTTCACACTGTGATACTGTGCAAAACAAAATCAGCAATAGAGGCACAGTTTCAGCATGTATATACTTGATAAACCCATATTTTATGATATATATTGTGCTCAATTTAAGTGCTTTATTCAACCCTTCACCTACTTATTCATGTAAATTGCATGGTTTTACTTTCCCTTCCTTATTATGTGATATATGTGACATACATATTTCCTATGCTTTAAAAATAATTATTTTAATTACCCTTATTACCATTCGATGCCGTGATTTGTGTGTTGAGTAGTTGCAGAGCTTCTAAGGCAGGAATGACTTAAAGGATGGAAAGGAAACATACAAAAATGGAAGGAAAGCACAAAATGGAGTTTTCGAAGACACTGGCAGCGACGCGAACGCATGGACGGCGTGGCCGCATGCCCAGCGCGAAAAGGGAGCGACGCGAATGCGTGACTGACGCGACCGTGTGCCTTAAGCATAACACAGATGACGCGGACGCATGATCGAAGCGAACACGTGACAAGAAAAACTCCAGATGACGCGACCGCGTGACCCACGCGGACGCGTGACAGACGCCACGCACCAAAAATTGCAGAAGTCGTCCTCAGCGATTTCTGGGCCCCCTTTGGCCTAGATCCAAGCCCAGAGAACATAGATTGAAGGATTATAAATGGAGGAATTCATCCATTCATGAGCATATGGAGATTAGAGACTGAATGCTGGATTTATACATAGTTTTAGGATTTAGATGTGATTTTTAGAGAGAGAGGTTCTCTCCTCTCTCTTAGGATTAGGATTAGGATTTATCTTATTGGGATTATCTCTTCATCACAGGTTCAATGTCCTTTTTATTTGTCTTTCCAATTTGATTTATGAACTTGTCCATGTTAGAATTGACATCTTTATTTAAATATAATTTGAGGTATTTCAGACTCATGATTGCTTTTCCTTATTTTTAATTTAGATTATTTACTATTGGCTTTGGTTGATTAATTGGTGACTCTTGAGTTATCAAACTCATCGTGATTGATAATTATTATTCTTGCTGATTAATTTAGATTCTTATAACTCTAGTCTTTCCTCAAGGAGTTGACTAGGACTTTAGGTATTAAATTAATTTGTCCACTTAATTGATCTTCATAGTTAGAGGTTGACTTAGTGGGAGTAACAGTATAATTCTCATCACCATTGATAAGAATAACTAGGATAGGACTTCCAGTTTTCATACCTTGCCAAGAGTTTTATTAGTTATTTATTTATTAATTCCTGAAATTTATTTCTCTTGTTCAAAACCTTTTCAAAACCCAAAAATACTGTTTTGCATAACCAATAATAATTCATACTTTCCTGCAATTCCTTGAGAAGACGACCCGAGGTTTGAATACTTTGGTTTATAAATTTTATTGGGTTTGTTACTTGTGACAACCAAACGTTTGTAAGAAAGGTTGATTGCTTGGTTTAGAAACTATACTTGCAACGAGAATTTATTATAACTTCTAAACCATCAATCTTCAGTTCTTTTACCCAACCCACGCGATTGCGTCGACCACGCGTTCGCGTCAACCCTATTTCACCCTACTCACGTGATCGCGTCCTCTACGTGTCCGCGTGGATTTGCGATCACTAACCCCAAGTCACGCGAACCCTAGCCCATCGCGTCCCCAAACCCACCCTCTTCCTCTCCTCTGCAACTCTCTCTCTCTCAACCACCCCCAGCCACCACCAACAACCACCTCCGACCACCAAGGCCGTCGCCACACCACCACCACCCAGACACCACCGCGACCACCACCCCTCCCCTCTCTTCCATCTTTTCCCCCTCTCTCTCTTACCTCCGCCACTGCCCCTACCGCGGACAGCCTTGGGCCGCCGCAGCCACCTCCGCCAGCCACCACCCCAACCGTCACCCCCTATTCTCAACCACACCAGATACAGGCCACTGATCCCGAGATTTCTATCTAGTCAGAGCCTCCTCTGCAGCAGACAGATCCCCCTACCTTCACCCAGTCTGCAGATCTTCAGACCACCACCGAAACTCCAGCAACCCATCCTTCTGGAGATGACACTTCCTCACATCCAGTTTGAGTGAGCATCGAGGACGATGCTATTATTTAAGTGTGGGGAGGTCGCCATCTCTGGCATCTATTTCTTTTGGTGAACCGCTATAGACTCTTATCTTATTTTGTTCATTTTCTATATTTTATTTGCACATTTTTCTCTCTTTTATTTTTGTTGTACTTTTGCATTCTGCACTTTGGGCTGTATATATCTTGGATATTTTATCTTAATTTGCACCTTAGTTTACTAGTTATATATTAAGTGGATTAATTAGTGTAGTTTACCCTTTTAGCATATGATAAGTTTGGTTTAAATTGAAAATAAAAAGGAAGTAAGCTAGAGACTTTAACAGAATCAAAACAATCCACACCCCTTGTATATATAGAATTACATGTTAGTTAGTTAACAACATTTCATCAAGGAAGAACACTAAAACTTTAAAGCCACCCAAATAAATTTTACATTGAGAATAATGGAAACTCTTAATTTCTACTTGCATGACATACATAACTGATATATGATTTATGAGCTTGAGAACACACGGCCTGTGAGTTTAGAGCTTAATTGTATGGTTGCATTCAAACCATAAATTTCATTCCTGTGTGTTTTGCCCTTCTTTTTTTATTCTGGTGTTCTTTACTTTGCTTTAATCTATATGTCCAATATAGAATATAGATACATACCAAGATAGGATTGAGGTCATATTTGATTATTAACTCACTTATCCCAAATAAAGCCTACTTTTTATGCCATCCTTGTTAGCCCCCTTGAGCATTTTAATCCCCTTCTATTT
This sequence comes from Arachis hypogaea, assembly GCF_003086295.3. Classification (NCBI taxonomy): domain Eukaryota; kingdom Viridiplantae; phylum Streptophyta; class Magnoliopsida; order Fabales; family Fabaceae; genus Arachis; species Arachis hypogaea. The sequence continues at coordinate 29,778,858 of NC_092038.1, forward strand.
TATAACCACATTACTAGCCTTAAGCAGAAAAACAAAATAAAAATCCCAAGTTGAATCCTTGGTTAGCTTAAGATAGATATTGTGTAAAATTTAAGTGTGGAAAATTTTATGGGAACATAGGATGATAGAAAAGGTAGGAATTTAAATTGAATAAATTATTTGAAATTTTGGGAAGCATGCTCATGTGAAATCAAATTAATTAAATTACCATGTGTATAAAAAAAATTATTTTCAATAAGGGGATACAAAATTCCCCAAACGCAAAATAAGAAAAATCAATGCACATGGGGCAAAGTCAAATTTAATGCATGAGTTTGCAATACAAAGTGGGAAAATTTGGGCAAATAGGTTAAGAAACTTTGATTTGTATAAAGTATGTATATGTTAGGTGAGATCTTAGACTAATCAAGGATTCACTTATTAGCTCACTTAACCCTATACATATACCCTTACCTTTACCCTGGCCCCATTACAACCTTGACAAGACCTCATAATTTTTGTATGTCTATATTCCATATTTGTTGATTGGTTAGATGAAGAACAAAGTTATAGAAAGTAAGAATGGAAAGAAGAATAGAGTGATTAACCCAAATAAAAACTGAGTGACTAGAGAGTAAACACAAAATCCAGTGAGGGTTCAATAGCTCATCACCATATATCTCTGCCTCGATTGTTAATTGTCTTGCAAGTTTGAAAAATATTGTTACCCATCTCAATTGTAAAAGTGCTTTAACATTATCTAAGGTTGGCCATGCATATATGATTTCTTGAGAATGTGAATTAATTTAACTGCACGTAAGTTTTATATACAGGTGAATACCAAACTAGAATTGCATGATTCATTTAGGTAGTTGCATCTAGGATAGATTGCATTGCATGAGATTCCACCACTTTACCTTACTCTTTATCTTGGATTTAGCATGAGGACATGCTATTGTTTAAGTGTGGAGATGTTGATAAACCCATTTTGTGATATATATTGTGCTCAATTTAAGTGACTTATTCAACCCTTCACCTACTTATTCATGTAAATTGTATGGTTTTACTTTCCCTTCCATATTATGTGATATATGTGAAATACATGTTTCCTATGCTTTAAAAATAATTATTTTAATTACCCTTATTACCATTCGATGCCGTGATTTATGTGTTGAGTAGTTGCAGAGCTTCTAAGGCAGGAATGACTTAAAGGATGGAAAGGAAACATACAAAAATGGAAGGAAAGCACAAAATGGAGTTTTCGAAGACACTGGCAGCGACGCGATCGCATGGATGACGCGGCCGCATGCCCAGCGCGAAAAGGGAGCGACGCGAACGTGTGACTGACACGACCGCGTGCCTTAAGCAGAACACAGATGACGCAAACGCATGATCGAAGCGAACGCGTGACAAGGAAAACTCCAGATGACGCGACCGCGTGACCCACGCGGACGCGTGACAGACGCCACGCACTAGAAATTGCAGAAGTTATTCTCAGCGATTTTTGGGCCCCCTTTGGCCCAGATCCAAGTGCAGAGAACACAGATTGAAGGATTATAAATGGAGAAATTCATCCATTCATGAGCATTGGGAGATTAGAGACTGAATACTGGATTCATACATAGTTTTAGGATTTAGATGTAGTTTTTAAAGAGAGAGGTTCTCTCCTCTCTCTTAGGATTAGGATTAGGATTTATCTTATTGGGATTATCTCTTCATCACAGGTTCAATGTCCTTTTTATTTGTCTTTCCAATTTGATTTATGAACTTGTCCATGTTAGAATTGACATCTTTATTTAAATATAATTTGAGGTATTTCAGACTCATGATTGCTTTTCCTTATTTTTAATTTAGATTATTTACTATTGGCTTTGGTTGATTAATTGGTGACCTTGAGTTATCAAACTCATCGTGATTGATAATTATTATTCTTGCTGATTAATTTAGATTCTTATAACTCTAGTCTTTCCTCAAGGAGTTGACTAGGACTTTAGGTATTAAATTAATTTGTCCACTTAACTAACCTTCATAGTTAGAGGTTGGCTTAGTGGGAGAAACAGTATAATTCTCATCACCATTGATAAGGATAACTAGGATAGGACTTCCAGTTTTCATACCTTGCCAAGAGTTTTATTAGTTATTTATTTATTAATTCCTGCAATTTATTTCTCTTGTTCAAAACCTTTTCAAAACCTAAAAACACTGTTTTGCATAACCAATAATAATTCATACTTCCCTGCAATTCCTTGAGAAGACGACCCGAGGTTTGAATACTTCGGTTTATAAGTTTTATTGGGTTTGTTACTTGTGACAACCAAACGTTTGTAAGAAAGGTTGATTGCTTGGTTTAGAAACTATACTTGCAACGAGAATTTATTATAACTTCTAAACCATCAATCTTCAGTTCTTCAATACTCATGAGAAGTTCAAGGAAGTTCAAGCTCAATTTAGAGGTAAAGTGAATTGTATCACAAGATCAATGCATTCCACCCTAGGTATCATAACATATGAAGTCATAGAGCAGGTTTCCAACTCCACATTCAACAAGTTTGTCGTTACATATGACGCAGTATCACGAGATGTAAAGTGCCATTGCTTGCTGTTTGAGTCTAGGGGCATATTGTGCCATCATTCCCTAAGCGTTCTAAGCATTGAGCGAGTGGATAACGTGGCACTTAAATACATATTGGAACGCTGGAGCAAGAACATAAAGAGGAGGCATACACACATCAAGAGCAGCCAAGATGAACCTATACTGGAGCCAAGAAGTAAGAGATTTGATGAATTGGTGTTTCGGTCACACAATATATGTGAATTTGCATCTGAGTCTGAGGAGTTGACCAGAATTTTGCACCGAGCATTTGACAAGGTCATGGTAGAGATGGAAGAATATCAAGAGAGAAGGAAAGGAAAAAGTTTGTTAACCCACGAAGAAGCGATATTAAGCAATGTGAATGATCTTCAAAGCCCACCACGTATCAAAACAAGAGGTCGGGCCAAGAACAGACTTGGATCAAACCTGGAAAAAAAGATATCAAATGCCATGAAGAAAAAGAAAAAGACAGCTCCAAGCGAGGTAAAATTGACTTGCTTTTGATTAGTTAAAAATTCAATTGTTCATTTTCATAATATACAATTAATTATGTCTTTTGTAGTTGAACCTTTTAGACTCTGGATCATTGATTCAGTCAAGCTCCACTCTTTACAATACACCAGATATGAATTATCCAAGACAGGATTTTACAAGTTTTAGTTTTTATTAATGTAAATTTTTGTTCACCCATGAGCAAATTTCGGTTCACCATGGTTATAGCAGGTTTAATTTCTGAATGTTGATAGTCTTTAATGAATAGTCACTTTTTTTGTGAAATTCTATATTGATATATGGAGTTTTTCGATTCATCTAGTGTATTAATTTCTAAGTTGAATAATAAGAATTTGTTTTTTAGTTCATGGTTCAGAGTTCAGAGTTCTGATAGTAGCATTCTTTTAAAATTAGATCTATGTTATGTTGCGATATGCACTTTTTTGGTTCACCAGTTGCATTAATTTCGATTCATTGTGTTTTTGGGTTTAGGGTTTAGGGTTTAGGGTTTAGGTTTTAGGGTTTAGGGATTTAGTGTTTATGGGTTCAGGGTTCAGTGTTCAGGATTCAGTGTTCAGGGTTCTGGTTTTAGTGTTTAGGTTTAGGGTTTAGGGATCAGTGTTTAGGAATTCAGTGTGTTTCTACCTTTTGGTTTGCCCAGTGTAGTAATTTCAGTTCACTGTGTTCTTTTGAAGTTCATAATGTATTGGTAATCACCCTAATTTCTCTCACTGTGAACCTGCAACAAAATAGCAGCCAGGCAGTTCCAACAGGTATATGACAAGACAAGGAGTAATTCATCTTGAATCAGTATATACATTAACATTACATCCATACATTAATATTAACATTTACATTAATGTTGACATATATAGATCCATACATCAAAATTTTGGTTCGCCCCGTGTATTAATTTCGGTTCACCACTTTCATAGCTGAGGGTTTAGGGTTCAAGATTAAGGGTTCAGGGTTTAAGATCTAGGGTTCAGGGTTCTAAGGGTTTAGGGTTTAGGGTTTAGCATTTAGGATTCAGAGTTCAGTGTTTAGGGTTTAGGGTTCAAGGTTTAGGGTTTAGGGTTTAGTGTTTAGGGTTTTAGGGATTTAGGGTTCACATGTTCAGGGTCCATTGTTCAGTGTTTTAAGGTGTAGGGTTTAGGTTTTAGGGTTTAGGAATTTAGTGTTTAGGGTTTAGGGTTTAGGGTTCAGAATTTAGGGGTTCAGTGTGTTTTACCTTTTCGGTTCACCCAATGTATTAATTTCGGTTCACTATGTTCTTTTGGATTATAAATTTATTTTGTAAATACAGTGATTGCAATCACTGAGAACCTGAAATAAAACAGTAGCCACACAGTTTCAACAAATATATAAATATTAACATTTGATACATACATTGATATTAAGAATAGATATATACATTAACATTGACATATATACATTTGAAAGAAGCATTGTTTGCATTGCTTGATACAACATTGACACATATACATTTGAAGTATGCATTTTTTGCTTTTTAAACAATTTAAACAAAATATTGTTAATTACAACTAGTACATGCTATTTGCTATCTAAATCCCCAGATGTGTATTTACAAAAAGGGCTGGAGAGGAAAGCAGCCGGGTTGGTGAGTCTTATTGCTTCAGATTCCGAAATTACTTGGTCTCTCATTTTGTTCATTTCATGAAACAGAAAATGTGAACCATATTGGTATCTAGAGTCATTAATTTCTTTATGCATTTCAATTGAAATGAATTAGTTACATAAGAAATGAACCCAAATGAAATAAGAACAATATTATTCGAAGCCCTAGTTATACTGTAAAATGGGAATCACCGAATCGAAAAATATTCACTTGGTGAATCAAAATTATAAGAGCCACCGAACCGAAAAACATTCACTTGGTGAATCAAAATTATATGATCTACCGAACCGAAAATTTTATATGTGGCGAATAAATGGTGATCAATTTTGAATCAACAAAAATAGTATTTTCTGCATGGAAAATAACTATTGAACAGAGTAACAACCAACTTCAAAGCTCTAGTTACAATATCAACTTAACTGAATGAAATAAGAAAGGCAAGAAGTTTATTAATTTAGAAAGTACTTACTTATGTCCAAGCTTTATATTTATATCTCTTGCCGCTCTTTATTTTTTGTGGATCTATTGTTTCCAGCCATTTCATTTCGAATATTCCACAATCATAGCTAAGCAAGAATTGAGTATAATACGATCATTAGTATATAAAATAAAACACATTAAAAATAGCACTATAGAAGAAAAAGATTCTTACCTTGTACGTTGACCATTTAATGGGATATACTCTGCTTCCTCTCCCAGTGGATCTTTTATTAAGGGTTCTGCCCCAGCGTACACCCTCATCTGGGAAATTATTAAACTCTGAAAGAGACAAAGAAAGTAAATAAACAAAACCAACAACAGTGAACTAAACTCATCTTATGTACAGAATAATTTCAATAATTTACAAGAAAATAACTTCAACAAATTTGTTTACTTCCTTTCTCGAATCTGGTATATGTTTTGGATCCTTGTTGATAGGGTCAAGGATATAGAATTTCTCATTGTTTACATCAGCAATCCACAACCACCAATGTCCTCCATTGCAAATTGGGACAAATAGCTGAAGTTTCGGAAAATTATAGAATATTTCAGTGGAAACAATAGCAAACAAGAGAATTATCAAAGAATTTTAAATATTACAACTTACAAATGGATGGGATGCAAGTTTCCTTTTGTCAATAAACTGCCAGTGGTGGTCAAACTGCTGAACATTAAAACTGTGGACTTTTTTTGTGTTCTTATCATAGTACTTGTCATCATATGTTTCCACGATAAAATTCTGCAAAATCAACATCAGTTAAATCATATTTCACCGAACCGAACAAAAATCATATGCTAAATAAAACATGAAAAACATTCAATCTTCAAGAGAAAAGTTTTCTTAATCCAAAAGTAGTCAAAAGAAGACATAAGAATTAGGTGAACCAATATCAACATTCTCACTGAACCGAAAAGTAATAAGCAGTGAATAAGAAATTTACTTACCACAATATCCATTGGTACAATGTATATTTGTTCTTGATACCATTTAGTTTTTATTTCGTTCAGAATCAAGCTATGTATACTAACCACCTACAGGATGAAAATTTATGAGACATACTATATAAGAGTGTTTAAAAAAATCATTAATGTTAACGCAATTGGCAAAGGATTTTACCACGGCATGCACTTGTTCTTCGGGCTTTAGAGACATGAAATATTCTCTTAATCCCTTATAGTGTGCCTCATGTTTCAAGCCAAATATTGGTTCATATTCATTGGTACTATCTTTTGTCTGTTTTACATGTTTTATCCAATGATAACACTTTTCTGTGGGGTTTTGTAAACTTGAGCCACTGGTAAGGTTGGTTATGAAGATGTTCCTTTAGCAAATTTTAATCCTGCTTCCACTCCAGCCTCTACAACCGCCTCTGCTAGGATGTCAAGCTGTGAATCACTCTCTTAAGAGGGCTGAGTTGGTTGAGATGCTGGTGAACTTATTCCAAGGCTAAAGGAAGGCCTTTCATCTTCACTTTCCCTGGGTTGAGCAGCACTGCAGGATGATAGATATTTAACAATGATATTAAATAAAAATGATATTTAATCACTACAGTGAACCGAAATCCAAACAAATAGTGAACCCAAATCCAAACTAACGATGAACCGAAATGATATTAAACAAAAATGATATTAAAGAAAAGCAAGTAACATACCTGTCAAAGGATGACAAGATTAGAGTTTCTTTTTCTAAATGCCGTGCCACCAGAGGTTCTTTGGATTGTTCTTCATCAGAAACTTGATAGACATCGGCATCCTTGAAAAATTGTTCAAGTACAGAGCTTGTAATAGACCCTGTAACACCCTGCTTGTTGGGTTCTAGAAGGCAGCTATAAGAAACAGAAGAGAGTCCAAAGACAACAACACATTGAATTCATTTCTGGTTTCAACCGAACCATAATTAAACCATGTATAAGCAATAAACATTATCAATATTTATATAAGCAGTAAAACTTACACATCAACAGCTGCTTCTTGTTTGGATTGTTGCTCTGTTGGTTCTTCGCAGGGCTATTCCAGAGGTCTGCTTCATTAAACAGTAAACATTTCTATAATTATCCCAAACTATTATCATATTTAACAATGATATTTAACAGAAATTACACTAATCATTATAGTAAACCGAAAACCAAACTTATACTGAACCAAAACCTAAACGTACAGTGAACCAAAATTATATTAAACAAAAGTGATATTAAAGAATTTAATGCTTACATATTAACAAGTGCTTCTTGTTCTGATTCTTGTTGCACCGGTGGTTCTTGGGCTTGTTGTTCTTGTTCTTTTGCAGGGCTGTTGCATTAAACAATAAAGATTTGTATAATTATCCCAAACTATTATCATATTTAACAATGATATTTAACAAAAATTACACTAATCATTATAGTGAACCGAAAACTAAACTTATACTGAACCAAAACCCAAACTTACAGTGAACCGAAATTATATTGAACAAAAGTGATATTAAAGAATTTAATGCTTACACATTAACAGGTGCTTCTTGTTCTGATTCTTGTTGCACCGTTAGTTCTTGGGCTTGTTGTTCTTGTTCTTTTGCAGGACTGTTGCATTAAATAGAAAACAGTTCAATAACAACTATTAAAATCAATAAAAGGAATTTTTATGTGAAAATTACTCTTCATTAGAAACTTCATACACATAGTCATCTTTCATTAAGCCTTCAATTACAGAACTCGTAAGAGATACTATAACACCGTGCATTTCAGCTTCTTGAGGGCAGCTGTAATAAGCAGAAGAGAGTCCAAAGAGAAGAACAGATTGAATTCATTTTTTGTTTCAACTGAACCATAATTAAACCATTTATAAGCAGTAAACATTGAACAAGATTCATGTGGTGAATAAATATTTATTAACTTACTCATTATTAGGTGTTTGTTGTGTTTCCTCTTGTGGAGGGACATACATGAAGTCATCCTTCATCAACTCTTCCTGAACTGAACTTGGAAGAGACAATGCAAGAGGAGGTATAAGGAATGTAAACAAAAATAAAGTTAATGTTGAATAATTAAAATAATTAGAATTTGTTTTGAAAAATAGGAATTTGCACATTGAAAAACTCACACTTCCAAAGGTTCAGAACGAGTTTGTTGTTGAAACTCAATGATTTATACTTCAGATCAGGTGTATCTCTAGTGACATTTAAACAGAATTTCCTTGTGATTAATTAAACAAAAATTATTATCTAAAAGAGTAACATAAAAATTTTTAACTTACACTCATGGAGTTTTAGACGTCTTTCTTGGGAAGATTTTCTTTTTTCTACAATATTTGACCGGGCTATCCGGGATATTTTTCCTAAAAAAATAACTAATTAAAATTAGAAACCAAGATTAAAAGTAGAGGTCTAGAAAGACATTAAATTCATTTTTGGGCAACTACCGAACCAAAAATACAATATGCAGTAAACCAATTTACCTGGTATTGCTCGCAGCATCTACAGAAGGTGTAGAGCTTCCTTGTGTCTGTAAGACTTGCTCACTATCAATATTTACAGTCGGCACCCTAAGCAATATAAATAAATATTAGTAATTGAATCTAGAGAAATTAGAAAAGGTTGTAGCAAAAGTATGCCAAGTAAGAAAAAGAATTCGGGAATAATAAATTGAATTTTACGTCTGAGAGGAATCATTTTGTCCCTGTGGAGAGTCAAACTGATCCGGAGCAATGTTTGTTGATTGAGGTCCATCATTTCTTTTCTTTGATCTTTTCTCCATTATTATCTCCAATGCTCGTTTTCTTTTTTCGGCGGCATTGTCTTTTTCTTGTTCAGTTCTGAAAGTTCATAAAATAAGTATCAAGAGACCTAAAATCTAAGTATCAGTAAAAGAAAATATTATTCGAGAAACTTACTCCTTCTCAAGTTGGGTTGGTGTTTTTGCCGCTCTTTCTGGTTGTTTTCTTCTTTTTATTATGGATGTTTTCTTAGTATCATTTTCTCTGTAAAACAGATAAACACATTGAATTTATACCAGAGATAAGACACTAACGATGAAGTCAACCCAACCCAAAGATATCACCGAACCGAAATAAATTAAACTGCTAAACTGAAACATAGAAGCCCACCGAACCGAAAATAGATATATATGCAATCAACAAATATACTTACTTGTTTTCTTATTCGGTTGTGCTCTCTGAATCTATAGGCACATGCTTTGTTTTTTTGGTTTGTTTTTTAACAACTTTCAATGGTTGTTTTCTTTTTTTGTTGTGGTTTTTTTTATTTCTTCTTCTCTGCAATACATAAGAAAAATTGCATGAGAACAAATTTAAGCAAATACAAATTAAATGAAATTGAAATGAAAATTAAACTTACTGGTTTCTGTTTCAGATTTGGAAAGTCTTTCCTCTCCTAAAGAAGAATCCGTCTCAACATTTTTCTTTTTATTTTATTTTCTTTTTCTTTTTTCTCCAAGTTACTTTTTTTCTTTCTTTTTTTGCATTTTGTACAGAAGTCCCTAAAACAGAAACAAGGTTTCAATTAATTAATCATCAAAATAACAAATTAACAATTCGGTTAACCGAATAAAGTAATTCTACCGAACTAAAAAATATTCATATGGTGAATTGAAAGCATTCATATGGCAAAAGAAAAACTATTTATTCATCAAGAAAAATGTTTCTTAACGCAGCAACATTCAAATGAACAAAAGTAACAATTTCAAGTAGGACAAATAATTTAATTATAACCTAAAAGTATTACAAAGCAAATTTTTCGGGGAATTTTAGTATAGTACTTACCAATGGTTGTGTTGTTTCAGATGAAATCCGTTCAATGATCTTTTCCCTTGTCCAATAGGTCACCCATGGTGCAGGGGGAGCATCGGGTGCAAATGGGCGAGGGAACTTTGTTTCATGGAAGTATATCAACATTAATACAAAGACACAACCATCAACAGACTGTTTGTTCCCCTCTCTCTTGTTTTCAACTCCTTTCATTAAGAAGTTGAGAACATGCTTTGCCCAATTCCATTCCCTAATCTTATCCACATGAAAGATCGGTGGCCTGTGGATTGGGAAGGCCACACTTACCATTGTGGGGAGCAAGAAGCACTTTTATATGAAGACAACAAAAGTCCTCTTAAATTTTTTCTGGTTCTCCTCCCCTTCTACATCCATATCCAGCACATTCCTTTCCAAAGTTGCCAAGGAAATATGTTTGACGCTGTTAAATATTTCCTTCTCTTAAGGAGTCAGCTTGTTGTAATCAACCTTTTCAGGAAAAAGATTCCCTACAATATTTTAATAGAAAAAATAAGACAAAAACGGCCAGTTTAATTATCCGAACACCAATGAACTGAAAATAATCAGTAAGTGAAAAATATATTACCTCCATTATTTATGCCGAGGGCAGCTGCTACCTTCCGAGGAGTTATCTTTATTGTCCCCTGTAGAATTTTCAGGCATCCTCTCTCTATATCAAACCGATCAATCAATTCTACCAATAGTGTATTGGAGACATTCATTTCTGGCACATGTGCCAGACCACCAAATCCTATTTGTTCCATAATTTTTTTCTTTTCTTTACTCATTTCCCTGTACACTGTTGTTATTGCCCTTGTTTGGCATCTGCAATAGTGAGTTTTCTGTAAGTTTTGAAACAGAATGTGAGGATATATTTATAATACAAAATAGATATTATTCAAATGAAAGTGAATAAATATATTTAATCTGCCTACGTTATAATGTGCCTTCTCCTTCATTGTTGCCATATTTTTGTTATGTTTTGCTGTAATAAAAAATTTTGGTCAATATGTCATTCAATACAAAACTCATTCAATACATCAACAACCCACCAAACTGAAAATTCTTCATGCACAGAACCAAAATCACAAAGGTCACCAAATCGAAAAAAGTTCATTTTGTTAATAAATCATTATCAATTTTCAACCAACAAGAATAGTGTTCTTCAATGAAAAATAAGTACTAAAGATAGTAACAGAGTTCTAATTAAACTATCCAAACCAATAATAACAAGCAACAATATCTTAAAGCCCTAGTTATGGCTCTAATATGAATTGTTTTAAAAAAAACTCATTCAATACATCAACAAACCCCGAACTGAAAACCCTTCATGCAAAGAACCAAAATCACAAAGGCCACCAAACCAAAAAACGTTCATGTTGTTAATAAATCATTATCAATTTTCAACCAACAAGAATAGTGTTCTTCAATGGAAAATAAGTACTGAAGATAGTAACAGAGCTCTAATTAAACTATCCAAACAAATAAGAACAACCAACTATATCTTAAAGCCCTAGTTATGTCTCTAATGTGAATTGTTTTAAACAAAACTCATTCAATACATCAACAACCCACCGAACCGAAAATCCTTCATGCACAGATCCAAAATCACAAAGGCCACCGAACCGAAAAACGTTCATTTTGTTAATAAATCAATGTCAATTTTCAATCAACAAGAATAGTATTCTTCAATGGAAACTAAGTACTGAAGATAGTAATAGAGCTCTAATTAAACTATCCAAACCAATAAGAACAACCAACTATATCTTAAAACCCTAGTTATGTCTCTAATGTGAATTGCTTTAAACAAAACTCATTCAATACATCAACAACCCACCGAACCAAAAATCCATCATGCACAGAACCAAAATCACAAAGGCCACCGAACCGAAAAACATTCATTTTGTTAATAAATCAATATCAATTTTCAATCAACAAGAATAATGTTCTTCAATGGAAACTAAGTATTGAAGATAGTAACAGAGCTCTAATTAAACTATCCAAACCAATAAGAACAGGAAACAATATCTTAAAGCCCTAGTTATGTCTCTAATGTGAATTGTTTTAAATAAAACTCATTCAATACATCAACAACCCACCGAATCGAAAATCCTTCATGCACAGAACCAAAATCACAAAGGCCATAGAACCAAAAAACATTCATTTTGTTAATAAATCATTATCAATTTTTAATCAACAAGAATAATGTTCTTCAATGGAAAATAAGTACTGAATATACTAACAGAGCTCTAATTAAACTATCCAAACCAATAAGAACAAGCAACTATATCTTAAAGCTCTAGTTATGTCTCTAATGTAATTGTTTTAAACAAAACTCATTCAATACATCAACAACCCACCAAACCGAAAATCCATCATGCACAGAACCAAAATCACAAAGGCCACCAAACTGAAAATCGTTTTTTGTTAATAAATCATTATCAGTTTTCAATCAACAAGAATAGTGTTCTTCAATGAAAAATAAGTACTGAAGATACTAACAGAGCTTTAAATAAACTATCCAAACTAATAAGAACAAGCAACTATATCTTAAAGCCCTAGTTATACTGTAAAAATCATTCGCAATAGTTCAATCAACTAAACGAAGCAAATCAAACCAGTAGAACTGAAATGAAACTAGCCGAAATGTGACATTGCAAGATTTTAAATGAACAATGGTTTTTTCATACCTTTTGTAGTCTTTGTTGCTGTTTTCGTTTGTTTCTGGTTGTTGCTTGCGAAATCTTCTTCCGATTTGTTCGCAGTAGTGGTTTCTACAAGGAATGTGATTGAAGTTTGAGTGATGTTCAAAGAGATTCGAAGAGAGTGAGTATTTTGGAGTATTGGTTTCATGTTGAAGATGTAACGTTAGTTCATAATGAAGCGCGAATGGGAAAACGAGGTGTTTTTTGTGTGGCGCGTGTTTCTCACTCAGCATTTAATGTGCTTGAAACAATTTGGGCTTGGGCCTATATGGTTATATAGATGTATGGATGTGTAGCAGCCCTCTATTAATGCCATATAAGTAGTTAATAGGACAATTTACCTATATAAAATGAATGGAAGAAAATTTACTTAAATGTAACAATTCAGAATCTTTTACCTTCGTGTCCTATTACTTTTTTATATAATCTGTGGTAACTTACCACGTTTTAGTTAATTACACATAAACCGTGGTAACATATAACGGTTTATGAAGAGGGCTTTATGAATATAAAACATGGTAACCAAGGTTTATGAAGACGGCTTTATAAGCATAAACCTTGGTAACTTACCACGATTTATGAGGAGAAAAATTCTATGTATACACGGTGAAAATCATTGTGTTGAAGAGGAGCATTTTCACAATGACAAGTGAAGATGAGAGTTTCCTAGTGTTAGTACATTGTTCTGGGAAAATTCAAAGATGCAAGAATATTAAACAACTTAACATGAACTCAACATACATAATATAATGAACTCAACAATAACAACTATGAACTCAACATCTAATATTAAACAACATAAGCATTCGTAATATAATGAACTCCACATCAACAATAAAAAAAGCTCGTAACATCTAAAGCATCTCTGGCAGCAGTATGTCCTCACTAGTCATAGTTCCTCCGCGTATGGCGGGGCTGACGGCAGAGTCCACAACGCTTCGGGTGGTTTGGAGCAGTCTGATCCATGCTACCCCGGATTCTAGTTGACTTTAGACGTCCATCTCTTGCATGCCTCACATTAGGGTTGGGAATGACAGTCGGACTAGCATATTTGGCTAGAGGCCTTCTGGATAGGGGGCACAAACCCTTGCTTGTACACATTGAACACCTCAGTCATACGATACACGTCATGAACATATGATGCCCAATTCAGACGTGAGTGGGCGCAACATGCAATGGCATGACAACATGGGTAATGCATAGCCTGAAAGTAGCCACAGTCGTAAGAGTGATCCCTAAGCGAAACTCGATAGCTACCAAGCGAGAAGTTACTAGTGGGTGTCGTCTCAGCCACCATATACTCAGACTGGTGCCTGTCGTATAATGTAATGGTAAATCATCTCGAGTCTCTCATGTTCCGCTCTATTGCTTTCATCAACGCCTAAAGAAATTCATGCCCAGTCCCTATTTATGCCTCCGCCATTTGTCTTCGGACCACGAATAGCTCAGTGAGCCTTCCGTATGTGGACTTAACCAATGAAGTTACCGGGAGGTTCCGAGTACCTTTCAACACAGAATTCACACATTCACTAATATTGGTTGTCATGTGACCAAACCGTCTCCCGCTATTCTGATGCTGGGTCCACTTGTCATATTCCATTCGATTAGCCCAATCACACATAGTCGGATTCTCAGTCCACATAATGTCAAACCAGTAATCAAATTCTGCTTCGGTATTTGCATAGGCAGCATTCAGTAACATCCTCCTTGCGTCTTGACCTTTGAAGCTGAGGCTAAAATTCGCCACCACATGACAAATACAGAACAGTCAAAAAGTACGTGGAGGTAGCCAACCACCATCGGGGGCCTTAAGGGCAGCCCTGATGCCGTTATGCCTGTCGGAGATAACAAGAATGCCTTTCTGCGGCATCATATGCTGTCGTAGGTTGGATAAGAAAAAGGACCATGACTCCGCATTTTCTCCCTCCAAAAGTGCGAACGTTATCGGCAAGATGTTCGAGTTCCCATCTTGCGCTAACACCAGCAGCAAGGTACCTCCATACTTTCCATACAAGTGGGTACCATCGATGCTCACGTTGGGCTTGCAATGTCGAAAGGCCTCAATGCAGGGTGGAAATATCCAGAAAAGATGATGAAAGTAGACTGTAGACTCATCTACCTGATCCCCAAGTCTAACCAGAGAAGTCTTCAATACTGTAATCGTCCTGGCCATGGTGGACTGAACCCCTAGCATCCAACGTGGCAACTCGGCATACGACTCTTTCCAATCTTCGTATCTTTGTGCTATTGCCTTCTGCTTTGCCATCCAAATCTTCCTGTAACTAGGCCTGAATCTATAATTGGCTTTCGTTGCTTCTTGCAAGACCTTTATTGTTACCGCAGCATCCGCCCTAACCAATGGATAGATCCTCACACAGATAACATGGTAATCAAGCTGCCAGTGGTCATTGGAAATAGAGGTGGCCAAGTAAGTGTGCAGATCGTTGTACCTCCTAACCTCCCAAGTGCCCTTTTCGTGCACGAAGCGATATGCGAATCAACCAACTACAACCCTTACCGAACTCTTTGTATTTCCCATGATACTTTAGGTGATCCAACTCTAAGACCCTATACTCAACACCTCAACGGATGCTATAATCCTTCACACTCAAAACAACTTCATCTTTATTCTGGAATGATTGCTCAATCTGAAACTCTGTAGAAGAACGCCTAACAGCAGCATCTCCATATGCCTGTTGCCCCAGAGCCTCCAAGTTTAGAGTGAGAAGTGCGGAGGGTACTGCTATGTGCCAGAACTTGAAGGCACATGCTGTGTATGTGGATTGGCACCTGTATCATTATTGCTGTCCCCAATTATATCATCAGGCTCCTGGTCTGAGTCATCGTCCCGTATTGCATTCTCAACTCCATCAGGTTTCCCAAACCTTTGAACATCGGGAATAATGCCAAGACCATTGTCCACCTCATATGTCTGATGCCGAACCCCACGATTGAATTTAGTGCGAAAGATCCACTTACAACCAACTGCATTCTTGCCAGGTGGTAAGGAGGTAATGGTCCGAGTTTTGTTTTGTTCAAGAGCAGCAAGTTCTGCATCAATAGCCTTTCTCCAATAATCATGCATGCCAGCCTCAGAGTAGTGTTTAGGATCAAGGTTGTTAATGATAGCAAGAGTGAAGGACAGGTGCTTTAGAGAGAAAGATGCGTATAACAAATGGTGAGACAAAGGATACTTACAATTTGAAGATAATTGGACAGTTTGAATGGGATCTCTATTTGAACAAAGGGTAAAGCAGTGATAGTCCTGAAGATAATATGGTTGCCTGCGTTCCCCTTTAGACCGTCCTAAAATAGGAATGGAAGGTGGTGAATTAATGGTGGCAGATTGAGTAACTTGATTAGGAACTGTATTGGAGGTATGAGTGTCATGCAAAGATGCAATAGATGATGCAGTATGAGGAATAATGTCAGGGGCTGCGTGATTAGTTGCTAAAGATGGAGTGTCATGAATGTTAGGATGAAATACAGAAATAGGATACAAATCCAAGAAGGGATCCGAATTTGCAGATGTGAATGATTGTGGTGCAGTGGAGTGTGAATTACTTGAAACAGTTTTGAAAGAAAAATGTTGTTCAAAAAATTCAGTGTTTCGGGACATAAAGATTTCTTTAGTTTCTATGTCAAGCAAAATTGAACCTCTAGTGCCGATTTTATAGCCTAGAAAAACGCATTTTCTGGACCTTGGATCCAACTTTCGTCTTCCAGCAGTGAGAGTGGAAGCAAATACAAGGCAACCAAACACCTTAAGTTCACTTAAATCTGGTTTAGAAATGAAATAGAGCTTCACAAGTAGTCATATTATTCAAGAAGGCATTTGGCAATTGATTTATCAAATGAATTGAATGTTGTACAGCATAGTGCCAAAAGCATTTTGAGACAAATGAATGAAACAAAAGCGCTCTAGCAATAGCGAAGATGTGTTGATGTTTGCACTCCACAACACCATTTTGTTGTGGAGTTCAACACAAGAGGTTTGATGCTTAATGCCTTTTGAACTGTAAAACGATTCCATTTTGAATTCCAAACCATTATCAGTTCTAATTTGCTTGACAATTTTGTTCAACTTGTACTTCTTGGATATAGCAAGCATGATCAGTGGCACCACTGTCAATTATCTAAGAGATTTTATGAAAATACGCACTCAAAATATGTCTACCTTTTGGTTGAGTGAGGGTGGTTGAAGAAGTAATATGGTTCACACTAGTTGGAGCTGTCATGAGTGGTTGCTGAAGCAGGGCTATTAACGTTTCCTTCTGATCATTAGTCAAGACAAGCACGTCTCATTACTCTTATCATCTTGACCAGAATCAATTAGCTCAGCACTGGAATCCTCAATTGCCCCTTCAGTGCTGATATGATTTGTAGATTTCTACTTCAAGTGTGTAGGAAAACCATTCTTCTTATAACAATTATCAACCAAATGACTAATTTGGTTGCAATAAGTGCACAACTTGAAAGTATACCCTCCTCCATAGCTTTTAGAAGCTTGTGTACCTCGTCTTGAATTTCTGCCTCGTCCTCTGCCTCTCAAGGTAGGGTTGTTGCCTGAAGAGTGCTGCACTTCCATTGAGTTTGCAACTATTTTAGTATCCATGAAATCTGAATGGAACTAACGTTCTTGCTGTGTTAACATAGCCAAGACAGTATTGATATCAGAAAAAGGCTTTAAAAGCATGATCTTAGACTTGACAGTGGGATATTGCTCGTTTAAGTCTCTCAAAAATTTAACAACATACTCCTCAGACGCATAATCTCTAATAATTTTCAATCCACAATTGCAACTATTAACACAAGCCAAACAGCTAGGAGTTGTATGAAGATTCTCTAATTCCTCCCAAATAGATTTCAATTTAGTGAAATAAGTAGTGACAGTGGAATCAGCTTGGCGAATAGCATAAAACTCCTCCACCAACTCACCAACTCTAAACACATCTCCATGCGGTAGCGAATTTTCAGATCGTTCCACAAATCTGAAGAAGAAGTGATCCACATCACACTCTTAGCAATTTCTAGACTGAGAGAGAGATTAATCCAAGAAAGAAGAAAGTTATTGCATCGATCCCAAGCTTCGAAGGTAGCTTCATGCTCAGCAGGTTTTACAATTGATCCATCTAAGAATTTTACCTTATTCTTTGATCTAAGAGCACACCACATATCGTGTGACCACTGATAATAATTTTGAGGTGTGAGCTGAAGAGGTATCAATGAAGTGCTAGGACTTTCTCCAGGATGAAGAAAATAGGGGTTGATTGGGTCTGAAATAGGGGAAGAACCAAATCTGGTGAATTGAGCTTGGAATTGGGAGAATTGGGCCATGAAGGCAGTGAATCGTTCAAAATCCGCAGTAGAATGAGCAGAGTTGGTATTGGTATTCGTATCATCGGGCGCCATTGAAAGATCGCAAGCTCTGATACCATGTAAAATGGTACAAGTGTGATGCAGCAAGCTGTCAAAAAAAGAGAAGAGAAGTGAAAGCTAAAACTGATGATAAAGTTTCGGCATATTGAAATTGAAGAGGACAGTGAAAAAGGTTCGAAGAAGTCAGAAAGAAATTTAGATGATGCTTCATTCATTCAATATACAGAGAATGTTCATCATCCAAATTTTTCTCTGACTTCTTCGAACCTTCTTCAGTGTCCTCTTCAATTTCAATATGCTGAAGCTTTATCATCAGCTTTAGCTTTCACTTCTCTTCACTTCTTTTGACAGCTTGCTGCATCACACTAGTACCATTTTACAATACCTGTAGATGAAAAGTGCTTGAAGGATGATTTTGGATTTCGAAGTGCAACTTCA
This sequence comes from Arachis hypogaea, assembly GCF_003086295.3. NCBI lineage: Eukaryota > Viridiplantae > Streptophyta > Magnoliopsida > Fabales > Fabaceae > Arachis > Arachis hypogaea. Next base: position 29,797,321 of record NC_092038.1, read on the forward strand.
TGATGGATTTGAGTAACTATTAGTTTCATAGACCAAAGCTTAGATCTAATTTAATTTGGATAAACAACTTAATTAAGTTTTTTTGAAAAAAGAGTTTACACAATAAATATTTATATTAAAAATAACTTATAAAAAATTATTTTATATTTAGTTATTTTGTGTTTGATTTTTTAATCTTAAAGTGTTTATTTTAAAAGAAAAATGATAAAAAAATTATTATAAAAAAAATTATTTTTTTAACTGTTTCATAAATACTTAAATAACTTTTTAAAAAATTATAATTTAATTTTAAAAAATACACCAAATATTAATACTATAACTTTTTGTAACTTTAAAAAAAATATATTTATAAATCTATCGGAAGTCCAAACTGATTCTTAATTCAATAATTCTACACTTAAAAAAAAACATTTTTTCATTTGTTTAATTTTTTTTAATAAATTAAACTTTTTTATTAATTATAAAAAAATTGTTTTTCAATTTCCAATCTAAAACTGACCCTTCCCTTCCCTTATGTTTCCAAAGCAATTTCAAGTCTCGAATTGTTATGAATTGCGAAAAGCTCAGCATATCAAGAAGAAGAAGCTGAAGCACAATGTGAACAAAGCAAAAGAGCAATCGAGCATGGAGAATAAGAATCAGAATGACAAGAGCAAGAGCATTCACGACATCCTCCCTCTTGACCTGATTCACATAATCCTACTGCTGGTACCGATCAGACATCTAGCTCGCCTCAAGTGCCTTTCCAAGCTGTGGTGCTCTGATCGTGACTTTGCGGAATTTCATTTCACCACTCTCCAGCTGCTACCAACGCATGCTTCTTCATAGAAAATCCCACTATGGCTTACTTGGTTTACTTAGACGACAATGATGCATTCCAAAAAGAGGCGTGCCCCCCTTTCTAGAAGAAATCACCTTCTAATTTTGAGGTATTAGGATCCTGCAGAGGCTTTATTCTCTTGCATCGACATCCACATTTTCTTGTGGTATGGAACCCACTCACTGGATTCAGCAAAAGAATATCCTATTCTCATATTGTTCCTCGTGGTAACTACCACAGCTTTAGGCTTCCCTGCGGTGGGCATCTGCATGCATCACAGGATGATTACTTAGTTGTTAAAGCTTGGACTATCTATCAGATTCCTTGCAAAGTCTTTCAGCCATTGTTATCCAGTAATGGTGATATTATTGGAAGAGGTTATGATAAAACAGGGTACTTCATATACAATGTCAGAGGAGATCTGCTCAAGCATTTTAAAAATCTTCGTCCGCCTCCCATCTCCCATCCGATACTGTGTATACAGAGAGTCTCTTGCGGTTTTGTCACTCCCTAGCGACATTAAGGATAAGAAGAAAAGGAAAACTGTATGTAACTTTCCACCAAGCTATTTTTGTTAGTTTGCATTGCATTGTGATTAATGAATAAGCAATGTGTAATATGCATTATGCATCAAGTTGCAATCAAATGTCACTTTAGTCCATGGAAATTGAAATTTGAATTTATTAATGGTTAAGGAATCATTAATCATTGTCTTGCTTCTTATGGGGTTTCGAAGTTTAGATATTTTTCATGTCGAAAGCTTTGACTTTTACCAGTTCTGCTTTTTTGCAGGCCATCAAGTTCACCATTAAGTTTAGCATCACCAAATATTCAAACAAAAAAAGAGAATGAGGAGCCAACATACAAGTGAACAACTTGCCACTTGGGGAGAACATTTGAAAAGTGCGAATGAAGTTTAGTCTCTTTTTAAATCCAATATATCTTTTGAATCAAATCTAATAGTAATATTTCTTGGTTGGTTATGCAAAACTTTAAAGGATTTATTTTGCAAATTACATGATATACTTCTTCTTTTAATCTTTATCTTTAGCGTGGTTGTTTTTAGAAGTTCACTAGCAAATGATCGCAAACCCAGAAACAAAAAATTACAGTATATACGAGGGTTGTTTTATTTTGGGTATATTGGTGGCAGAGGGGCTTACTTGAACATGTTTTGAAAGGATAAGTACTCATATAAATAGTTTTGCGTGCACTCTCATAGTCTCATGTCTCTCTATTTTGATATAAAGATGAAGTATGATTTTCTTCATTTATTCATTTTGTTGTCTTATGTTAATTTAGCTTCAAATTTTATCATGTCAAAATCTTATGAACTTAATTCAAAACTTTTTAAATGTAGATTCTTTTTGAGATAATACGTTTCTCGTACAGACTTAAGATGTAAAGTATGGAGTCTCTTATAAAATTCCTGTTTGCCTCTCTTTTATCGAGCAATGTGTGCTTATTTTATTAATCTTGTATCTAGTTTAATTTTAAACTATTGAGAGTAACATACATAGTGAATAGCTTTGGAGAAGTAGAATTAGCATCAGAAATTTTAGCCATGAAAATCTTTCACAGGCTATATTATTGTGCTGAACTGGCGATTACTATACATAAATGTACTTTTCTCGTTGATTACTACCTCCAGTTAACACCTAGATTTAGCAGCATGCACAAGTGATGCCATAAATAAGAGAAAGAGAATCAGGAGCTAACATTCAATTGAACAATTTAGACATGTGATTTTGCTGTAAATAAAACAAAGGGTACGCAAGTTGAGTGGGAAGAAGCTTCAAGAAACTCAAGTTTTATTTTGCTTTGAATTATGATCTTCTTTCCAAATATGAAGGGAAAATAACTCAAGAACATCTGAAAATTGAAAATAGAGTTTAACATCTTGTTAATCCAATATATCTTGAGTTTTATCTGATAGTAATATTTCTTATATTATCTGTTTTATTTTTCTATTTTTTCATCTTCTATATATGTTGAAAATTTTCGTTTGCTTTTTATGTTTTATCCGTGTAATTTTTTTCCCCCTTTGCTGCATTATCATGATTCATGAGTTATCTATCATTGAGTTACTGGTTTTGTTTTCTTAGTACTAACCCGTCTGTTTAGATGATTATGAAGGGATTACTATTAAAATTTTTTATTTTTTAAATATTTTATTTTTACTATTAAAATTTTTTCAAATATACTAAAAGATCAAAAATAATTTTGTTAATATCTTAATAATACTCATATAATTTGATAATGTGTTTACTAAAACTACTTAAACACACCTTAAAAGATATAAGTTATAATATCGTAATTTGAACATGATTTTTATATAAATAAGATAAAAAAACAAAAATTAATCACCATAATTTTAAAAAAGTTAAAGACTAAATTTGTGTAACGAAAATGCTAATCGAACGTAAAAAATAGTCACTAAATTAATTGATATATTTGTGTATAAATATACATATTTTTAAATTTTTATAATATCTATTTTATATTTTAATATATATTTTATTTAAATAATTACTTTAATAATTAATTTTTAGAATATACATAATATACTTATTATTGCTTTACATTTTTTGAAAAGCAATATATCTAATATAAACGTTTAAAAAATTAGAGACTAATTTTTCATTTTTATATCCTAAAAATTTAATTTCTTTTTATTATTATCCATAAATTTACAAAATAAAAATTTGGGGTTAATACCTTTAGTTTTAACTAATAATCCCGTGTTTTAACTTAACTGTCATTTAATTTTAATTCCAATTTAATTTTCACTGTACATATTGTATACTGTATATAATAGCTCCTCATACTTTATCATAACCTAAATAGAAGAACAAAGCCAAAGAGGCATCAAGCATGGAGAAGAAGCAGAAGAGCATTCACGACATCCTACCTCATGACCTGATTCACACAATCTTACTGAAAGTGCCGGCCAGAAATATCGTTCGCCTCAAGTGCGTTTCGAAGCTCTGGTACTCTCTCATTTCCGATCCACACTTTGCGGAATTGCATTTTCAGTACTCTCCCACAGCCACCAACGCATTCATCTTCACAACAAACTGCATTCAGGCTTACTTGGCACTATTTATTGAGGACAATCATGGAGCACGCTTAAAAGTGGTGTATCCCCCTTTCAAGAATAAAACTGATTTTAAGGTCCTGGGATCGTGCAGAGGCTATGTTCTCTTACATGGAAACCCACATTTTCTTGTGGTATGGAACCCACTGACTGGATCCAATAAAAGAATATCCTACTCTCATATTGTTTCTCAGTTGTAAGCACAAGGGCGTTAGCCTTCCCTGCAAGTTCCATCTCTATGGATTTGGTTATGATGCTTCACAGGATGACTTTTTAGTTGTTGTAGCTTGGCAGGATAAGGATGACCATTATCATTTTGACTGCGTTTCCTTGAGAACCAATTCATTGATTAATCTTGATGCTGCACTCCCCAAATCATTAGGTCTTATGGAGTGGCAACCTCATGGATTGCTCTTGAATGGTGCTATTCATTGGCTGCCTTTGTCTCTTAAAACTTACAGGGATACTATTCTTATCTTTGATCTGAAGGAGAGGACTTTCTCAATGATATCTGCCCCGGAACAACCTGAAATGAGTGCATGCCCCTATTCAAGTCTCGCCTTACTAGGAGGCTGCCTAGCCTTGTATTATCCCAATAATGATAGCTGTAACACTCACATATGGGTGATGAAAGAATATAAAGTGCATTCATCTTGGACTCTCTATCAGATTCCTTGTGTAAACTTCCAGCCTTTGTGCTTATCCAGTAATGGTAATATTATTGGAAGAGGTTATATTTCTAATGATAAAGTAGAGTACTTAATATATATTGTCAGAGGAGACCTGGTCAAGCATATTAAAAATCTTCCTTGTCAGCTCCCCTTCCATGAGACCGTTACTGTGTATACAGAGAGTTTCTTGTCGCTCCCTACTGACATTAAGGATAAGGATAATCGGTATGTAACTATTCTCCTATGCTTTGCACCAAGCTATTCCTGTTAAGTTTTCATTGCATTGTGATTAATGAATAAGTAATGAGTAATATGCATTATGCATCTAAGTTCCAATCAAATGTCACTTTTGTCTATGGATGCTGAAATTGGAATTTATCAATGCTTAGGGAATCATTGATCGCTGTCTTGCTTCCTAAAGCCTAGTATTGTGGCGAGGGATTTTAACTTTTAAATTATTTATTTTTTCATGTGTAATGCAATGGTGATCTTTTCTGTAGGCCATCAGAATCAGAAAGATGTCAAACAAAGAAAGAGAATTAGAAGAGAATGACTGCAACAGAGACACTTAATTCTATTGTAAATAAAGTGTAGGATTGGCAAACTGAGCTAGAAGAAGCTTGTAGAGAATTTTATTTTATTTTGGCTTTGCTTTAAATTATGATTTTCCTTCCAACTATAAACGTGAAAAACAGGAACATTTGAAAGTGCAAATATAGCTTCCTCTAGTTAAATTCAATCTGTTATATTAAATGCTTTATCTTTATTCAATATTTCCTTGGTTGCATTATCATGTCTACACAGAATATCACACATCAATATGAGATTTAACATGTAAACTAATTGTTAATTTGTCAAGTTTGGTCTTAGTAGTAAGTATTTCAGTATTTTGTTTGTTGGGATTACAGTTAGGATCGTTGTGTTAGCCACTTGAATTCTTAATTGTTCATAGAGCATGTGCTCGTAGGACTTTCTATCATGGTAGGTTAATTGAAACACGTCAAGTTTTCTGTTTTCATCTTATATTTTGTTGTATTGGTAATGAAATGTTGTAGCATGTTGATATAGTTACTATAGTGGTGTAAATTTTACATTTTTATGTATTACTTTTAACGTTATTTTGTTAGGTACTTCCTAGTTTTAGGATTAACTTTTAGTTATATTTTTATTAGATGCAATTCTGAACTTTTAAGCTGGGGTGTGGACACTTTATCGCAGTCTTGTGTCTCTTTGCTCTTCTTTGCCCTATTATTCCTAGATCTCTATTCTCTATAGAAGTATCATAGCAAAATGAAGACATAACTTGCTAGCTTCCATTTTCTTTTAACCCGTTTCTGAATGTGTAAAAAAAGATGAAAACTATTGCACTCTGAAATTAAAAGAAAAAAAAAAGGGGATTTATGAGCTGATCTAGATACAAATAAATGTTTAAGACTAGAATGTTAAATATGCCTTTCTTAAGTAGGCATAATTTTATATTTGATTCTTCAATTTTTTTTTTTGGACATTTAAGATTATATTCTTCAATTGGATCTTTATATAGGTCTTTTCTATATGAAAAGCGTTAAAATTATTAGAATATTTCTTTTAAAAAATATGTGTTCAAAGATCTCATTAGATTCTTCCTTGTGAATATTTTTAATTTGTAAAAAAAAATATTTCATTAACTCTACTATTTTTTCCTTTACAAATACATAATTACAAAATTAAAAACAAAGACGAATAGAGTAATTAAATATTTAAAAATTAATCTTTTATTACTAGGCTATTTTTTTTTATGTGATTCACACATTTGAGTTACCATAGAGTTATGAAATTTTAGAGTAATATATAGTATACCCTGTTTAGGGGGGAAGAAATCAGACCGTCCGATTTCTTTACAGAGAGAGGGGGTGACAATCGAATAGGATATAAATGCAACAAAGCCAACCACGAAAGCAACTGCATGCGCATCAAGTGAAAGCATGACAAAGGTGACACTTGAATGAGATATAGATGCAACTAGGGGTATGCATGGGTCGGGTGAAACCGGGTTTGATGTGACTTAGACCCGACCCGAAATATATACCGGACCTATTTATTAGACCCGAACCCGACCCTAGACCCGATGAAACCTATACACTTTGAGACCACGATTATACGGGTAAAAACTGGGTGAAAACCGGGCCGTTGACATTACATTACCTTGATACCTTCTTATAAACTAGCATGTGAAAATATCCAAATTTTCAATACTCCAACTATTATTTGACATGGTAAAATTTACTTAGAAAAATAAAACAAGAACCAACTCTTCTCTAAAATTAAAACATAACCATAATCAATACTAATATTGTCTAATAACACCAAATATTTAAATCAATACAAATAATACAATATTATGCATTAATTAGTCTAAAATCTTATGCATTTTAAACATAAAACATTAACTTATAGTCTTATAATAACTAATAACACAAAATATTAAGGTTTACAATACTTAAATTCCACATAAGAATAGCCATCATCTATCACTAATAACACAAAATATTAATTGTGTATGATGACCGGACCACCGGACCGATTTCGGGTGACCTGAGCTATGGCCCGAGTCCGACCCGAAATAATGACCGGATTTATTTTTGAGATCCTTACCCGGCTCTAGACCCGATAAAATCACACCAAATTAGTCCCTAAAGTGTTCGGAACCGGACCGGATCTTCGAGTTGGGCCGGGCCATACACACCCCTAGATGCAACGAAACCAACCACAGAAGCAGCTGCATGCGTACCACGTGGAGACAGTACATACTGTGTACTGTCCGATTACCAAAATTGGACCCTCCGATCAATTAGTCTATCCGATTTATTCTGCGTAGTCATCACAATCCTATAAAACACCATATACCTTCATAATCATATTATACAGTATACACCAAACTCCATACCAAAATTATAATACTCTTTATATACCCATAAATATACAAAGATGAAAACTAGGTGCATGTACCTGAGTTTCCACATAACAATTTGGGGTTAATGCTTTATAAGTTTATCTAATAATCCCGTGTTCGGAAGCAGATTCAAATCCCGTGTTGTACCAACGCAGAAACCCTAACAAAAGAACAAAGCTGAAGATTGATCGATCATGGAAGAGAACAAGCGGAAGAGCATTCACGACATCCTCCCTCTTGACCTGATTCACATAATCTTACTGAGGATTCCGGTCAAACACCTTGGTCGCCTCAGGTGTGTTTCGAAGCTTTGGCACTCTCTCATTTCCGATCCAGACTTCGCGGAATCGCATCTTCACCTCTCTCTCGCACCCACCCATGCGTGCATCTACAGAAAAGTCTCCACGAAGTCTTACCTTGTTCACCTTGAAGAAGTATTTAATGGCGACAATTACCAAGTAAAAGATGTATCTTTCCCTTTCAAGAAGCAGCCACCGTCTAAGTTTCGTGTAATGGGATCCTGCAGAGGGTTTGTTCTCTTACATCAAGAGCCACACTTTTTTTGTAGTATGGAACCCACTCACCAGATTCAGCAAAAGAGTATCTTACTCTTGGTTAAATATTCTTCATCGTAGTAAGGGCAGGTACTTTTATTTTCCCGATAATGCGATCCTGTATGAATTTGGTTACGATGCGACACGGGATGACTACTTAGTTGTTGTAGCTTGGAAGGATAGTAACTGCCAACTCTTAGATTGCTTGTCCTTGAGAACCAATTCATGGATTAATCTTGATGCTGCACTCCCCAAACGATTCGGTTTTTGTTTGTGGGAATCTGAGGGGTTATTCTGAATGGCTCTATTCATTGGTTGCCTTATTCTCTCAAACATTACAGTGAAGGTCTTCTTATATTTGATTTGAAGGAAAGAAGTTTCTCAAAGATATCTTTGCCTGAACAACTCATAATGGGTGGTCCTGCCACATTTGTCATACTAGGAGGGTGCCTAGCCTTGTATTTTCAGGACTATGTTGAAGGTAACACACACACATGGGTGATGAAAGAATACAGAGTGCACTCATCTTGGACTTTGTATGTGATTCGTTGTTTAGAGTTTGAGCCTCTATGCTTATCCAATGGTAGTGATATTATTGCACTAGATACTATTCTGGCTAGACCATTAAAGTTTGCCAAATATAATATCAGAGGAGAGTTGCTCCAACATTTTACATGTCCTACTCATCTTCCACACGATATTTACAAATATGAAAGTTACCTTGTATATACAGAGAGTCTCTTGCTGCTCCTTAGTGATAGTAAGCATAAGGATAAGAAGAACAATAATGTTATTTAACTCTTCTGCTATGCATTGCACCACATTATCCCTGCTAGTTTTTATTGTTTTGTGATTAATGTAAAGGGGTGAGCAAGATGCATGTGCATCAAGTTGCATTCAGATGTGAATTTTGTCTATTCATGGTGAAACTTGATGTATCAGATGCTTGGGGGATTATTAATCAGTGTCTTGCTTTCTAAAGCTTGTGACCTTTACCATGAAAATCTTATATATGCTTCCTTATTGTGCTGATTGCTATAGATAAATATACTTTTCACATTGATTGTATACTTGTATACTCAGTTCGATGTTAGCTTTGACAAATATGTGACTCATAAAACCCTTGGGCAAAAAACTATTGGTAATTAACCAAGAACTGAAGTTATAGTATATGCCAAATGGAAGAAGTTCACGACAGTTTCTTGAGTTGATACTCAAAATGGCCCCTGAAATTTGAAGACAGGCTCAATTTGACCCTCAAAATTTCAATGGACTCAATTTGAACTCCCAAATTTGAATAAGTGACTCATGTTAGCCCTTCTGTTAATCTCCGTTAACGGCACGTTTACCTAGAACATTAAGTGACACGTGGGCTTGACATTTACCTAGAACATTAAGTGACACGTGGGCTTGACAGGTGAGCTTATTAAACGACGTCGTTTTTTTTTCTTGGCGCGTAATCTCTCTTCAAACGACAGCGTTTTCCATTCTGAGGTTAAAATTCAACAACACCAACGATCAAACCACTCAAAACAGAGAAACTCTTCTTCTTCTTCTTTATTCTCTCGCATGCATCATACTGTGGAAGATCAATGTCACTGCTAGTGTAGGGCGCTGGCAAAGCTTGTCGCAGGTCTTCTTGTTTGCTAGCACGAGAAAGAAGCTGCGCACCACTGTTTCTCCAAAAAAGGTTAGTAACGCAAGCATTCTATGTTTGGGTTCAATGTTATGTTTTGTATCTTCTCTTGGTTGGGGTTTACAGACCATTAATTTGCACTCTATTTGATACTCAAATGGATTGGTCCATTGTGAAAGAAGATAGTTTTAGTTATTGATCCCCTTCTGTTAGGGTTTTTTTTTTCTTTTAAAAGACTAATGATTAACATTAACTGTGTTACAGAGAAGAAAGGACATCTAAATTAGTGAAATCTACCACTTCTTTATGTACCAGTTTCTTTCTATAGATGATTTCAATAGCTGAGATTTTTTTCTGAAAATATAAAATGAGAAATTCATGAATAAGTAAATAGATTATGCTTATCAATGTGATAACGTGGAGCTGTTAATTATGGATAACAAAAAATTATTTAGATGTTTACCATAGGTTTTGCGTATGGCATTTATGGAAGAATTTCAATAAACAATGGAAGGAGTTGGAGTTGAGAGGAATGTTGTGGGACTATGCTAGAGAAACTACTCGCCACGGGTTTGAACAGAAGATGCTTAGGCTAAAGAGGAGAAATGAAGAAGCATGGGCATACTTGAACAAGTGGCCTAAAGAGTCATGGACAAGAGCATTTTTCAGTCATGGACCAAAGATGGACAACATTTGTAACAACGGCTGTGAGGTATTTAACTCAAGAATTAAGGAGTTCAGAGCGAAGCCAATTATAACACTACTAGAGAAGGTTCGGATGTTTGCAATGAGGTCAATTGCCAAAAATAAAGTCAAATTGTCTCACCACATTGGCAAGCTACCCCCAATCCAACAAAGTCGGCTGCAGAAGATTAGGAAAGACTCGTAAAAATGGACACCTATATGGTGTGGAGATGATGGCTACCAAAGGTTTGAAATTCACGGCTGGCCTACTAACATGGCAGTTGATTTAAGCAAAAGCATCTGCACTTGTAGATTCTGGCAGATAATAGGTCCAACATCATATCTTAATTAACATTTTTAATGTATGGCATTTAAGAGTTATAGATTATGACTAATTAAAATTTGAAAATCTGTAGGCATGCCGTGTGTCTATGCATGTGCAGCAATTTCAAGGATAAATAAAATCCTAAAGACTTTTGTCATCATTGGTTGACTATGGAGGCATATAGGGCAATATACATGCATTCTCTAAATCTAATACCGGGTGAGGAATTGTGGGAAAAATTTGAATACAACAGACCTCAAGCACCTAAAACTAGGAGAAGGCCAGGAAACTTCAAGAAGAAAAGGAGAAAGGACGCTGATGATGAGCCTTCGAGCAGTAAGAAGTCTAAAACTGCAACGAAGTTAAAGAGAATCTACAAAGAATTTACTTGTACTTACTGCGGTATTAAAGAACACACTAAAAGAAGTTGTGCTCATAGAAAAGCTGATGATATTGCAAGTAGTTGTTGTAGCTAAATCCAAATCCCAAAATGGAGCTAATGTAAATGCACCCGGTGATGCTGCGACAACTGCTGGTATACAAACTGTGGATGCTCCACAGGCTTCGGAGATGAACATCACCCAACCCACTGTTTCACAGTCACAAATTATAGAGCAGGTACCATTATATAACACATTAATTAATTACATTTATGAAAATATCATGTGCTTATTCATCATCTATCAAATATTTCTAATTACATGTAGGTGCCTCCACCTCCACCTCCACTCACAAGGCTGGATAAGCTGCCGCATAAAAGAAGAGCAACTCCTGGTGTGGAACCAATACAAGGAGCTAGTTCTGGGACAGCGTCAAAGTTTATAGAATTTATGAAATTCGTCTCCACTCCGGGCTTCAAAGCACCAAGGAAGAAATAGAGATTAAATTATGTTGTCTTTTGTGGATAAATTGATAAATGTAATCCAAAATTGTGTGTTTTGAGGTTATTTTGTGGTTGAAATTTGTGTCTGTAGTTGTTTATGCCCTTTTTCATGTCTTGTATAGGGCTTTGTTTTGGAACCTCTTAAATAGTCCTTTTGTTTTGTGACTGTAATGATGACATTCTAGACATCACTTAGTTTATCATGTGTTACAATGGTCATTGTCATGACTATAATTGACCTATGAAATCAGATTCAAGGTTTATTATTATAACTTATTTTGCAATTTAGAGATTTGGTAGATAAATTACAAATTACTTTATTATTGATATTTGCAGATTTGTAATCAGTCTCTTGTTTATTCTTACCATTTTACTTTTACAGGTTTAGTCACAACTTTTAATTTACAGAATCATACCTATTTATCCTTATTGAATTTTTAGGTTTAGTCAAAACTTACAATTTACAAAACAGATTTGTATTGAAAAAAAAAAACATAATTGTAGTGACATTAATTCAATTTTATTCATCACTTTCCCACACCCAAGACATAGCCAATGGTTACAACTACAAAAAAAAACAAGAAAAAAACTCAAAATACTATTTCATACTTTTAAAATCTTAATTTCAGCTTCTATTGCTCTAATCTTCCAACCCACGTTCATCTTCCAATACTCAATGTTATTTTCAGTTTCATGTCTGTCGGTCATGTCTTCTTCTTCCACGCCATTTGCCTACACAAAAAGTCCACACCATCTATTTCCAGAAGTCTATCACAACAAGAACCACAAAATAAATTATGCATGTATTACAAAAAAAAGATGTAAATTCAAGAAGGAAGCAATTCAAGAACTCACATTATAGTTTGGGCATCCAAAAAATGGTCTGTCTGGATTTGCTTCTGTTCCAGACCAACGAAGAACGGGACGTATTCCACAACCACACTAGTGTAGAACCTTTTCAGATCTAGCTCGATTTGGATTCCTATCCAAACTTCCATATGAATGAGATCTGTTGCAGCTTCTGGAACCTTGGCTGGTGCTCCTCATCATCTTCTCCAACACCCAAACAACGATAGCAATTTGGGAATTTGGCACTTGTTCGGGTTTTATATTCATTAAAAGGGGGGTTCAAATTGAGTCAATTGAAATTTTGAGGGTCAAATTGAGTCTGTCTTCAAATTTCAGGGGTCATTTTGAGTATTAACTCACAGTTTCTTATTTGGTGGTTAGGACATGACAGTAATCATAACTTTGATGACTTTACTTGCTCTAGAAACAGTAATATAGGATGCTTTTCTTGTTAAATCAAAACCAATATCAAGATTATTGTTGATATATGCACCAGTAATATGTTCTTTAGTAATTAGACACAAAAAAGTAACCCTTCGAACAAAGAGAAAAGTCTATTCTAGACAATAAAATGAGAGAAAAAACTTGATTAACCCAATGTGAAAAAAAAATTGCAATTAAATGAAAATAGTGAACTAAGCCATGATGAGAGAGGACCACAAAGCACATCTTGCAAGTTAGGCAAGGACCACAATCGCTCTGGAAGCTCACCCAAGCGACAATATTTGATCAAGCTCCAACAGTTTCTTGAGCCTCCATATTCCATGAGAGAGTTCATAACAATGGAAATGTTCTTCAACAATTGGAGTTTCTAGGTTCGGAAGAGTGCTGATTGGATCAGGATGATCCTCTGTTGGGCAGTGTGCACCCTGATTTAGTCTCAAGTATCTTAAATGGATGAACATACTCAAATCCTGTGCCATTGATGATATTACATAATCATTACATCCAAAGTCCGAAATGCGAGCTGAATCGAAACCCATTCGATCAAGATTTTGCCGTCTTGGAATGCAATTCTCCCTAAAGCACATTAAAGAATGGATGCAGGAGTGATCATACTGCTTAAATGAATCCCAATCGGTGTCTCGAAGGGACAATCTACAGGATTTGACATTGCCAAGGGATCTAATGTCTTTCACCGTGCATATATCTATACCTTTTTCAGCTCTACTCTCTTATAGGCAAAGATCAAGAAGCAGGTCATGAATCCGGCAGCTTTTGGCCCCTCTATCACTCCTTCTTTTTGCACCATCACCAAGCTGCGATCCACCAACTCATTCAAGTACTCTTCAGCAATATCTTCTACTTCTGGTTCATCTAATATTCCTGTTTTTGGTGGTTGTATTAACCCTTCAGCCGTCCATAATAGTATTAATCGTTTCACAGGAATTGCATAGTCTTCGGGAAACATCTCAAAGTATAGAAAACATGTTTTTAATCAATGAGGCAAGGTGTTATAACTAAGCTTCAACACCTCAGTGACTCTACTGTTATCTTTAGCAAGATACCAAATGACATTGCGCATGATTCTCATCTACTCAACTGTCAGTTGCTTCTTCTTCGCAACCACCCTGGCCAAGGTGATAATAGCAAGTGGTAAGCCGCTACATTTTTCAACCATTGATCTACCAATTGATTCTAGAACAGATGTGTACTCTCCTCCCCTAAAGACCTTCTTGCAAAATAGTTTCCAACTTTCATCCTTATTTAGGAATGGAAGGGAGAGGGACTTTGATTCTGTATAATTTGCCACCTCATCATTACGACTGGTTATTAGTAACTGCCATTTTTGTTATCCGGAAATAAACATTGTACCTCATCCCAAACTTTAGGTTCCCAGAAGTCATCAAGCACTATCAAATACTTCTTCTCCTAAGTATTCTTGCACCTTCTGCTTCTGTCCCTCCTCGCCCAAATGTTCAGTAGACTTGGAAAAGTTGCAACCACTGAGAAGGCTTCGAAGAAATTCCCTGCCTTTGTAGTCCATAGAAACAGTGATCCATACATAATAAGAGAACAACTCTCCACCTCATTATCATTGAAAATTTTTTTAGCAAGGGTAGTCTTACCCAAACCACCCATGCCTATTATAGAGATAACATTAAGACATGACTCATTTTCTTTCAATTGCTTAGTTATATTGTTGAAGATATTCACAAAGCCCACCATATCTTCCTGGACGACCATATCTCGTTTCTGATTTGATCTAGCACCTTCCATTCCTTCAAATTCACCTTCATTAATGCAATATTTCTCAATCTTGAATCCATTTAACACTTGATTATTTAGGAAATTGGCATCTCTTGTTGTTATAATAATTCTACTACCAGGACAGAACCAATCACCTCCCCTTGCTAGTGAATCCAACTGTTCTGTACTATCAACATTGTCGAGAATCAGAAGGACTCTTTATTGCGAAGATTTTGTTTTATATCAGAATCAATATTTTGTTAATGTGCTTCCCAACTTAAGCTTTTTATGCACACCCATTTCATACAAAAGTGTTTCTTGGAGATTTCCTAGACCATGGGCACTTCCCACTGATTTTTCAGATACTTTGCAAGAAAACTCGCAGCTTCAAATTGATGCCTGAACTTGTTAAACAACTCTCCAACAAATGTGGTCTTGTTACCATCTCCATAAATGACCAGCATGCAAATGGTATTGTCAGATTCAATATTCCAAAGAGATTCCACTACTTCAAAGTGAGAATCAAAACCAATTGGATGCTTAATGTATAGTGGTTCAGGAGGAAGCTTCTCTGAGACCTATTCAACAATTTTCTTTATTATCTCACTTTCATAGTTGCAAGAAATACATACCTCTTCAATATGTACTCAAATTTATATAAAGAAATATATACATACACCATCAAAAAATGAAGTAAAGTTGCTATAAATGCTCGAAATCTTGTGAAGAAGCTGTGAAAACAGAAGCTTACACTAAAACATTAAGGTGACTTCATGAACTAAAGGTTACTCACCTCTTCACTTTACAAGTCACTCCGCTTAGATCGGCCACTTGATGCAAAGCCAACCTCCATGCTTTTACATGATGGGAGTCTTTGATGTGTCTTCATGCTTCATCATGTCTTTTTCATATTGGTTCCTCTGGCGCCTCACATCTGATGGTTCCACTTGATAAAAGATTGGCAAAACCGGTTGATTTTTTCCATTATTCCAGCACTTCATGATCTGTACTAGTTCATCCAAACACCATGTGGAAGAAGCATAGTCCTTACACAGCACAGCAATAGATATCCTGTTATTATGATCCACGAGTAAATTAATTAGTTAGTTAAACTAGTTAGTAGTTAGGTGATGATGATGTAAGCAGTTAGTTATTTTCAGTTTTCAGTTAGGTGATACTTGGATCTTTCAATGGCTTCAAGAAGAGTATCACCAACTCTAAGGTTCTCATCATCTCTGAAGGTGGTGATTCCTCTCTCACACAGAGCATGATAGAGGCGATCTGTGAATCCATATCGGGTGAAGCCTCTAAAGCTCAGAAAAACATCATATATAAAATATGAGGAGCAAGATTCTTCATCATGATCTGCCATGAGACCAATTTTTAGTGGATCTTACAATTGTGATAGCATAGTTATTCAACCAGTGAGCTCTGACTCAATGAACCAAGAAAGCATAGGTGAAAAAACACAGTGCTTGATAGTAAAGCTTTTGCCAATGTTAAAATTCTAAAGTCATATAAATGGAGATTATTTTAGTCATTCTCCATTACCTTGCTTTATCCTAAAGTTGCACATCCTGATTCATGTGTGTACATAGTTTTATGTATTATTTATGCAAAAGTTGCATTATTGTGATTGACAAAATACCTATTCATACTACAGTCTAGAGCTACATCTACATCCTGAGGAAGTTTTTTCCTTTTCTCCAGCTCTTGCTTGTAGGGTTAGAAAGAGATATTAAAAATCAAAAGTCTGAGGTAATAGCCAAAATCATGGTTAGCTTTGAGAAAATAATCCGTGTAAAAATAACTTTATATTTTGTGTTCCAATGTATATATGAGTGACTAATTTCGTTGCAAATAAAACACAGGATTCACAAGTTGAGTGGAAAGAAGCTTCAAGAAATTTTAGTTTTATTTTGCTTTGAATTATTATTTTCTATCCAAATATGTATGGGAAAGAACATTTGAAAAGTGCAAAATGGAGTTTAGCAAACAAACTAAGCTTTTATTTCAATTAACCTTAACTTGCATTGTCATGCATGAATACATTAGCAAATCGGAAATGAATCCTCTCAATTTTTTTTAACAATGGAGAGAGTGAAGTATGATCTTCCACAATTAATTTTATAAATAGGACAAAAGAAAACATAAAAAAAGTATTGAAGAATAAGAAATTATACTTTAATCACTCATTTGTTAAAAAAAATTGGGAGAATCTATTTTTCAGTTATACAATAGGAATTAAAATTGCTATCTTGTAAATTATAACAACTAATTAGCTTTGATGGTAAACTTGAATTAGAAAATCAAGTTTATCCTTGAGGCTTAAACTATAATTTTTTGCTTAGTTGTTAAAAACTTTGCTAAAATAACTGTTTCCAAAGTTTCATTATTACACTTTTTTATTTTAAAGACATGGAACTGAAAAGAAGAATTTAATTTTAATACACTATTAATATATATACGTACATCTAATTATGTAATACCACGTCAACAAAAATAATAATCTTTTACATTAACTGTGTGTATATGATTATCTAAAACAATAAATATAAGATAAAAGCTCTACATCCATGTAAAAATTACATGGATAGTATCCAAGTAACTTTCACTCCATGCTCCCACATCCCCATTTGTTTTACACGCACCTCTTATAACCTATATAATGAATCCTTATTTTGCGTTATCAACGTTTCTCAACGTAAACTTTTTCATACAACGTAAACCTCTTTCGCGTTCTTCTTCAACCTAATTAAATTCGATATTCTCCTCTTTCGTGTTTTTCTTCTCTGCATTATGGATCTAGAATGATTCAACGCAATTATCTTTGTCGTTCATCTTCTTCTTCGTTTTCTTCTTCGATCTGCACTTTTGAATTGAAACAATGAATGAATCAACTTCAAATCAGTTGAATGAGTACAATTTTGATGATTCTTCTCAAACGCATCAATTTGATGAGGTTTGGATTATTGAATTCTAAATCGAATTTAATGGAATGAAATTTCTAATTTTATTTGAAGTGAATTGAATGGACTGAGGTGATCTACATGTGAGTTGAATTCAATTAAATTGATAATATGTAACTGTGAGTAATTGTGAGTGTCAGTAATTGTGAGTAACTCTGAGTAAATGTAAGTAACTTTTCGGTTCGGTAAGTACTAAAGAGGTGGTTCATCACTTTCATGTTTTCGGTTCGGTCCGATAAAGGAGTCTAACAAAAATTAGACTAATATGTTTTGTTTTCTTCTCTAAGCACTATATAATTGTTTCACCGTAATTAAGATTTCGGTTCACCATAACTAAGATTTCGGTTCGCCGTGAGTACTGTGTTCGGTTCATTTTGTACTATTCAAAACTCTTCTTCCTCACCTTCTATTACTTCTTCACCAGAGAGAGAAGGAGGAAAAGACAAAAAAATACAGCAGCAACAACAACAAAAGAATGACGATAGGGTTTCAGGGGTTAAGGTTTTAGGGTTCAAGGTTCAGTGTACAGGGGTTTAGTGTGTTTCAAACTTTTGGTTCGCCTCGTGTATTAATTTCAGTTCACCGTGTTCATGGTTGAGGGTTTAGGGTTCAGGATTTAGGGTTTTAGGGGTTTAGGGTTTACGGTAGGGTTTAGGGTTTAGGATTTAGCATTAAGGGTTCAGAGTTTAGTGTTCAGGATTCGGGTTTGGGGTTTAGGGTTTAGAGTTCAGAGTTTAGGGTTCGGGTTCAGGGTTTAGGGTTTAGGTTTTAGGGTGTAGGATTTAGGGTTTATGGTTTAGGTTTTAGGGTTTTGGGGATTTAGGGTTTATGGGTTCAGGGTTCTGGTTTTAGTGTTTAGGGTTTAGGGTTTAGGGTTCAGTGTTTAAGGGTTCATAATTTTTTGGTAAACAGGAGAGCGATTTGGATTACTCTTCTGAAACGAATCAAACTGACAAAGTTTGGATTATTTAATTTTGAATCGAATTGAATGGAATGCAATTGCTAATTTGAATTGAATTAAATGGACAGAGGTGTACTGAATTGAATTGATAATATGTAAATTGTAGGAAGAGTTATTTGAATTTTATTTTGTATAATGGATTATGTTTCGTTCACTCAGTACTATACAATTATATTATTTTCGGTTCACCATGAGTACTATGTTCGGTTCACCATGAGTACTGTGTTCAGTTTATTCTGCACTATTCAAAACTCTTCTTCCTCACCTTCTACTGCTTTTTCACCAGAGTGAGAAGGAGGAAAAGACAAAAAAATGCAGTAGCAAGAACAACAAAAAAATGACGATAAGGAGAAAACACATGAAGAAGAAGGAACGTGAAAAAGGAGGAGAAGGAGGAACGCGAAGAAGAAGGCGAAGAAGCGTTGGGTAAGAGCGATTTCGTGTGTGTTGGGTGCGTGTATTTCATGTTTCATTTAATGGTATTGGGTTTTTTTGGTGTTGGACCAACTTGGTTACATGGTTACATGGATGTGTAGCATTCCCGTTATACAAAATATCAAACCATACTATACCTAACTAAATATATATAAATTGCCTAACTTTGTCTAGTCACTAAGTCCTACCACATTAACTAAGTTATTAAAGCCTAAACATCTAAACTAATTATTCATTGAAAATAAAACAAGAAAAAATTACTAACCTCAAAATCTAAAGGTCCAGCTACGCGCCAAGTATCATTCAGTCTATTAATGTCCCCATCGCGAACATATTTTTGGAGGCCATATTTACTTAAGAAACTCGAACTTAAGCGTTTAGAAACGAACAAAATTCTTAAAAACTATCCAAATGCACAACAATTTTGGCTGTTGTGACCTTATATATGCATCCGAGCATATCTCGAACGCTGAGACCTAAATTAGGCAAATTGTACATATCTCAAATACTGAGACCCCTTACTAAGTTGCCACATATTTCGGGTGCTCAGTCCCCAATCTCCATAATAACACATATCAACAGTGTTGTTCGGTCACAGTACGAGGTCTCAGATACCGAGATATGTTCTATTTTTAATTTATCCCTTAGCATCCGAGATGTATAAGAGTATGCATTTTTGTAAATAACTCATATTTTATGTATTTTCGTAATTTATATATTTATTTAATTTAAATAAAAAAATCTAACAATAAAAGAGTATTGTAATGACTAACATATTTTAGTAAATAGTAATCAAACAAGCATAATTTTTTCTAAGAGTTTTGCTAGGGAGACAATGATGAATCATGACAATGTGAACAATGGATTGATTTATTGACCCAGTGTGGATTAAAAAATAAAAAAATCTCCTAAACTCTAATAACAAAAATTTTTTACCCCCACTTTCAAATTTTAATCATTTCCTACCCACTACCAAACCCCTAAAATATATAACAAAATAACCATCAAATTTCAAATTTTAAATTCTAACAATGTGACCCCCCCCCCCTCGCGCGCAGCCCTCACAGTACCGTGACCTCTTCCAACAGCACCATGAACTCCCTCCCCCAATTAAAATAACCATCCGGTTACATATAAAACTGATCACCCCTCAAAATGTTTAAGTTTATGCTTCAACTAAATTCAATAAAATAATCATCCAAATGCTCATTAAAACAACCATCTGCATATCTACTATATTGAACATTTAGATTATTTTAATTGTATTTACATAAATAACCATCCACATTAGGCATAAAAATAAACATTCGCTGACCTATTGTAATGAACATCCACATAAAAAAAACTTTCACTTTTGTACCTAGGTGGTCTCTTGTGGGAGTTGTAAAGCACAATTACCATTTGAAAGAATATAATCATCAATGATTATTGACGATGGTGTAGCAGAATTTTCTTCACCCATCGTGCTTGCGTGAGGAGAAGAGAAGGTCTTCCTATTCTCGGATTTGCTACCACAGTGTGTCAACGGGGGGTTTAACAGTGATCGGTTGCGGCTGCAGTGAGATCCAGGAGGTGCAACGTTGAACGGTTGCCGGTTGTGTAGTAACCGGATGTGGCCGCGACGACAAGGAAAAAAGGAAGGGTCTGCCGAGGGATCTGATACACCAACGGAGAGACCAAGTGCGATTTTGGTAGGCCAAAACCACGCAGTGACAGCAGAACGGTCGGTCAAGGGTTGTTGCGGCGTTAATATTGAGCATCGATAGGTGAGAAGTTTTGATAAGATGTTGAGTAATTGTAGGTATTGAAACGTTTTAATTGTTAATCCTAGTTTTTTAAAATTTAAAATTTGAAATTAATAAAAAATCTAATTATTAATTATAATTTAAATTTTTTATTTTAGCCCATTATTCATATTATTCACAATAGTCATTATTTTTCTATACTTTTTCTGTTCATAAAACAAATTTAAAGGTTTATCTACAAACTTGAAGACAAACTCTATCCAAATTCCAAATCTACTAAGCTAGTAAATTAATCCAAGATCATAACCTAAGCAATCAATAATGGAATTACGCAAAAAGCTTATATCCAAATGACCTAAGAAAGTATGCTTTTTAAGGTTGTGTTTTGTTGGTGACCTCTATACACAAATATATAAATAGACATAAACATAGATATATACAAATATTTTTAACATGTTTAAAATGATACACATGACATAAATATCTAATTTAAATATCTATTTTACTACAGGTATATCCATCGCCACAAATATTTTTATCATGTTTGGAATGATACATATCACACAGATATTTAATTCAAATATCTATTTTACCTCAAGTATAATCATCACCATGACTATTATTATCATTTATTTTCACTATCAATACTAATTTTTCAACTTCAATCTAAATCAATATCATCAACAAAATTTAATCACTAGTTTAACAATTCAAATTAAAAATTGAAATAGAATAAAAAATTCAACAATTATTTTTTAAAAATAAAAAACTAATCCAAAATAAAAAAACAAAAATAAAGATGAGAGCATGTGATTAGAGTTGAGGAAAATGACAAAGAAAAATGTGATGAAAAAGTGCAAATCTAAAAAAAATAGAGGTATCAAGAATAAATCTAAAAAATGATGGTAGTGATACAGTGAGACCGTGACAACGACAATCTGCGACGACGAGAATGAGGCGACGTGGTGACCTGTAACTGCAAGAAAAAAAACACAACGAGATGCAGTGAAAGAAGAGCGATAATCAACGGTGGCCAGAATGGGGCGACGCACCCTTAACCACGAGAGGAGAAGGAGGAGTGGCTGCAGTGAAAGATGACCATGGAGAAAAAGAAGTGGGAGAAGAAGAGACTAAGGGTGTGTTTGGCAAATAAGTTGGAGAGGAGAGAAGTACGTTTGATTCTGCTTCTGAACGCGTTTAGGAGAAGCTACAATTTGTAACTTCTGTGTTTCACGTTTATGGTTGCTTATTATCTTTAGAAAATTAGGTGAAAATTTTATTTTTTTACCAACCATACCCTTCATTTTCTTCTATAAAAAGGATATTAGTAACTATTATCTTCACAATAATTCTTTGGAGTTCTTTCTACTTCTTCATAGTTCATAGTTCCAATTTTCTTTTCATTAAAATAGTTCAGATTTGTTTTAATCACTAACAAATTGAATATTTTAATTTTTTTATTATTTTTAATACTCATTTTCATATTTTAATTTTTATATTTTTTATTATATTTTTTACTTATATTTTTTATTATATTTTTTATTTATATGATAAATATTTTTATATTATTTGTATAGTGTTCTAATTTCTTATGTTATGTTTTTATGAGTTTTTTTATTATTTATTATACTATTTTTTATATGTATATTTTGTATGAAATCTTTTTTTATTTTTGTTTGGCTTTGTTCAGATGATTTTATTTATTCTATTGTATTTCTTTTATTCATATGACAAATGTTGTTTTTTATGATATTTTTATTATTTTTTTGTTTATATGAATTCTTTTTTTCTATCTTTTACTATCTTTTACTGTATTATCGACGACGAGAATGAGGCGCCGTGGTGACCCGTAACTGCAAGAAAAAAGACACAACGAGATGCAGTGAAAGAGGAGCGATAATCAAAGGTGGCCAGAATGGGGCGACGCACCCTTAACCACGAGAGGAGAAGGAGGAGTGGCTGCAGTGAAAGATGACCATGGAGAAAAAGAAGGTGGGAGAAGAAGAGACTAAGGGTGTGTTTGGCAAATAAGTTGGAGAGGAGAGAAGTACGTTTGATTCTGCTTCTGAACGCGTTCAGGAGAAGCTAAAATTTGTAACTTCTGTGTTTCACGTTTATGGTTGCTTATTATCTTTAGAAAATTAGGTGAAAATTTTATTTTTTTACCAACCATACCCTTCATTTTCTTCTATAAAAAGGATATTAGTAACTATTATCTTCACAATAATTCTTTGGAGTTCTTTCTACTTCTTCATAGTTCATAGTTCCAATTTTCTTTTCATTAAAATAGTTCAGATTTGTTTTAATCACTAACAAATTGAATATTTTAATTTTTTTATTATTTTTAATACTCATTTTCATATTTTAATTTTTATATTTTTTATTATATTTTTTACTTATATTTTTTATTTATATGATAAATATTTTTATATTATTTGTATAGTGTTCTAATTTCTTATGTTATGTTTTTATGAGTTTTTTTATTATTTATTATACTATTTTTTATATGTATATTTTTTATGAAATCTTTTTTTTTTATTTTTGTTTGGCTTTGTTCAGATGATTTTATTTATTTTATTGTATTTCTTTTCTTCATATGACAAATGTTGTTTTTTATGATATTTTTATTATTTTTTGTTTATATGAATTCTTTTTTTTTTCTATCTCTTACTATCTTTTACTGTATTATCGACGACGAGAATGAGGCGACGTGGTGACCCGTAACTGCAAGAAAAAAGAAACAACGAGATGCAGTGAAAGAGGAGCGATAATCAACGGTGGCCAGAATGGGGCGACGCACCCTTAACCACGAGAGGAGAAGGAGGAGTGGCTGCAGTGAAAGATGACCATGGAGAAAAAGAAGGTGGGAGAAGAAGAGACTAAGGGTGTGTTTGGCAAATAAGTTGGAGAGGAGAGAAGTACGTTTGATTCTGCTTCTGAACGCGTTCAGGAGAAGCTAAAATTTGTAACTTCTGTGTTTCACGTTTATGATTGCTTATTATCTTTAGAAAATTAGGTGAAAATTTTATTTTTTTACTAACCATACCCTTCATTTTCTTCTATAAAAAGGATATTAGTAACTATTATCTTCACAATAATTCTTTGGAGTTCTTTCTACTTCTTCATAGTTCATAGTTCCAATTTTCTTTTCATTAAAATAGTTCAGATTTGTTTTAATCACTAACAAATTGAATATTTTAATTTTTTTTATTATTTTTAATACTCATTTTCATATTTTAATTTTTATATTTTTTATTATATTTTTTACTTATATTTTTTATTTATATGATAAATATTTTTATATTATTTGTATAGTGTTCTAATTTCTTATGTTATGTTTTTATGAGTTTTTTTATTATTTATTATACTATTTTTTATATGTATATTTTGTATGAAATCTTTTTTTTTTATTTTTGTTTGGCTTTGTTCAGATGATTTTATTTATTTTATTGTATTTCTTTTATTCATATGACAAATGTTGTTTTTTATGATATTTTTATTATTTTTTTGTTCATATGAATTCTTTTTTTTCTATCTTTTACTATTTTTTACTGTATTATATTTATGTTGAGTATGAAAATTTTTTATTTTTTTATTTGATTTTATTTATACAAATTTTATTTACTTTTTATTGTATTTTTTTGTTCATATGATATATATTGTTGACTTTATGGAATTTTTATTATTTCTTATCTATATGATTTTTTTTTCTATTCTTTGATGTACTCTATTATTGTTTTGTATTATTTTATTATTTTTTATTCTGACTTTGTAAAATTTGTAATTGTAATTATTATATACTACGTTTATTATCAAAATTTTGTATAATATAAACTATGATCCTATAAAAAAGAACAAAATAAATAAAAAATTAGTTATAAGTAACAATACAGTCATAAATAATGAAAATTTATAGTCCAAAATAATATTAAATTAAAGAGTACTAACAGTACTAGAAAAATTATAGAATATTTTTTTTATTTGACATTATAAAATTTATAGTACTCTCTTTTATATTTTTATTTTTTTATTGTATTTATTTTATTTATATGATAAATATTTTTTATATTATTTTTGTTAGTGTTCTGATTTTGTATATATATAAAAAAATTATTTAAATTAATGTCTTTTTTAGTAATTTTTCATCTAAAAATGATTTTGAGTAGTATAATTCAAACAACATTTATTTTACTATAATCAATTTTGATATAAAGATTGCCAAATATAAATTACGTTAACTCAAACTTACTTTTCATCAAAATCAATTTTACAAAATCAATTTTATGCAAACTCCTGTTTACAAACTGTAATCCAAACACACACTAAATGATGAGAATAAATTTAGAATTAAAAAAAGTATATTTGTCCAAAAATTAGATTCATGTCTAAACTTTCTTGGTTTCCAACAATAAAAATAAAAGTTAGACTGTAGGGAAAATTTCAGGTGCTTGAGAATTTTTTTTTTCAAAAATAGGTCCTTGAGAATTTTTTTTCAAAATTAATAAACCCATTTCCTAAATTCTCTCATCTATTTCTCTTTATTTTTATATTTCTCTCTACTATTTTTACTCTATATATAATTATATTTTATATTAGTAATTTGACAAATCAAAATATGTCATACGATATTTTTTTACAATTAAAATATTTTAAATGTAAAATTATACACATTAAATTATTTTAAATTTTAGATAACGAATGTTAAAATTAATTACTAATAAAAAATTAGACTTTTTCAAATAAAAATAATAACTAAAAATCTTATTATTTAATTTTTTATCTGCAGATATCTTGGTTTTCTTAGTCAAAAACGTTTGTCAACTTACGACTTTTTTGTAAAAGTAGTTTGATTTTATAAATCTTTTGTGTCATGCATAATTTATACTGTTAGAACAAAGTAAACTATAATTTAAAAAAATATATATTCTCGTAATGTTATTATGCATAAAAATACTAGTTCTAATATAATACACAAATGCACTAATGCTAACTTAATACATGAATGATGCACAAATGAACTAATGCTAACTTGATGTATAAATGAACTGATGCTAACTAATGCCACTGGTATGATGAAAACTGAACTATTGCAATTTAACAAATCCTAATATAATACACAAATGCACTAAAACTAAACTAATGCAATTTAAGAAAAAGAGTAGAAACATAACAAGCACAATTTCTACAATTTTAATACAAATAATTTAAATTATAGAATAAAACAAGTTAACTAGATTTCAAAATACAAGCATAATTTTATCAGAAATTATTTTTAATATGGAAAGAAAATTGGTGTTTTAGTTGAATATTGACATTTGAAGTGTATTACAGTATTGTGGAAATTATTCAACACGCCCCCATGTGTTGGCCAGAATGATGCCACGTGTTCACCACGCCCCCACGTGTTGCACCACGCCTCCCACGTGTTGACTTCCCACAAAAAAAATTCACCCATCTATAATTACACTACATTCTCCCATTTTCAACAAAAACACCAATATTTTTTCCATACAAAAAAAAAAAATTAGCCTAATTTTATAAACTAAATTCTCATAATAGAAGCATAATAGAAGTATAATGAAAAAAAAAATTCTCAAAGACCTATTTGTCCTTCGAACTTTATTTGTAAAATGACGTCAATGACTTATTGGTCCTTCGAACTTTTTTCCCCTTCCAACGTGGCACCGTAACGGACACCTGTACACCGTTTCAGCCATGTCAGCTAGTTACGTTAGGTGTATGAGAGGCAAATAGATGGAAGGACTAAATTGTCCTCTGTTTGTTAAAGTCAAGGACTTTTTTGTATTTAAATTTTGTCAGGGATGTATTTGTCAAAAGTTTGAAAAGTCAGTAACCTATCCGTCTTTTTCCCTTATTTTATTGGAACTTCAATGTTTTGGAAGCTTTTCACCTGTTCCACTGTACTTTTTGGAATATGACTATTCTATTGTTTGTAACCAATCAGATTTAATATAAAAAAATACAAATGGTCTAGATTTAGGAAAAGAAAATTTTGTGGACATTCACAAAGAAATTATATGGTAGGCATGAAACCATTACATCCTTTGGACAGTTTAATTGATTTGAAAATGTCTTTTTGGTCCAAATTAACTTCAAACTAGTTTGAGTAGATGTATTTAAAACTGCATCATTGGGCGAGTTAGGCTTTGTAAGATTTCTATTCTTTTATAAAAAATGAACTTACATATTTGCTTAATAAAAAAAAAGTTGCTTAATAGAAGATAATACTTTACTAGTAAGGTAAGTTTATTAATTTGTTTTATTGAAAAAAAATGATATATTAACTGGAATTGTCACTAAATATATTTTTAATTTAATTAATTGAATGTAAAATAAGTTAAAAATATATATTTTTTAAATGACTAGAATAATAAATAGGACAATTTTAAGACTAGTATAAGCTAAATTTAATTGCTCAAGTAAGCACCATTATAATAGTATTAATAAAAATTTGTACAAAAATAATATTATTTATATTTTAATTTTATCAACTAAATTCATTTCAAAGTATAAGTATTAAATTTAATGTGCTAAATTTTTAAGGATAAAATAGAATTTCACAATAAATTAATTTTATCTGATATTCATTAATTAAAGAAATAAATTTATTAAAATCTTTTTCAATAAATTAATTAATGATAAATCTTAGAAAAAAAGCTAATTTCATCATTCTTGTTAACTAAATTACGATATAGGATAGTAGTATGAATAGTTTCATGAGTAAGACTTATCAAGAATAACTTAGAAATTGATAATAAATAAATAATAAGGGTTGATAGAAAAAATAAATAATAAATTTTGTGCATCATTAATAGTATTGGTGAAAAATATTTATTAAAAAAATAAAATATTAAGTCATTAATTAACATCTTTAAGTGAAAGATATATGGAGGCTTAATTTGGTAAAGGGTTTACGATTTTGGTCTCTAAGTAGAAACTGAAAATTTATTTTATTTCTGGCCTTTTTTTGGCTACAAAATAGTCTCAAACGTTTAACTTAGTTTTAAAATTGTCATTTTTACCAAAATTTTAATTTTTAGTACTAAATTACCCCTAATTAAAAAAATATAAAAAAGAGAAAAATAAAAACAGGTTAAAGATTGGCGAATAGGGGAAGAGTTAATCACGCTCGGGAGGTAGGTTTTTAATGGAATAAGAGGGGAGAGGGAATGTGGGAAAGAAAAGTGGAAGGGAATCCACCGCCGCTGTTCCTCGCCAACGCCGCAGCTCTTTGTCGTTCGGTCACTAGATCTCGTCATTGCTCTTCGTTGTTCAGTCTTCGCTACTGCTCCTCGACGTCGACGCCAGCAGATCCGTTCGGTTCTACTTTTTAAAAAATGTATCATTTATATTTGCTAAATTAAATTAAAAATTATTTTTAATAAACAAAAATAATTATGTTTGGCAAAATTGCTTTTAAAATTTAAAAATACTATAAAAGACATAAATTTAAACGGTAAATTCAAACACAAAATAAAGAATTTGTACTTTTAAAAAGTATAAACACCTCTTCAAAAAACTTTACTAAACCAAACCGTATTCAAATTAAAAAAAAAAAACCTAAAATTATAGACTCACAAATTTTGTAAAGCCATAATGAATTCATTTTTTGTATATAAGAAACTATTTTAATAAATAAATTTAAAATTAATAATAAATCTATTCTCGTTAAGTTTTATTAACTATTTGCTTACACTTGTAAGTTAATGATAATTATTTATGCTACTTATAATTGATTAAATAAAAATTTTTAGAATCATAATTGTCCTAAATTAATATTCTTTTGTTTGACTCTTTTCTCCTATTTTATTTTATGATAGAATTTAGTTTAATATTTTAAAAAATAATGACAATTCTTATCAAAAAATAAATTAGCACATATAAACTCTTTTGTTGTGATTTTTTAGAATTTATTTAGAATAATCATCTTTAATTTAGATTTTAATAAGTATTGTTGTTAATATTTTTTTTCATACCCTATGATAATTAAGAAAAGTAAACGAAGAGAAAAGATCATAATATTAGTAAACTAAAGATGGACGAAAAAAATATTAAATAGAAAAAATATATCAACTTTATTATTAAGATGTATGTGCAATATTTTTTACTTATATTATGTGTTAGTTTTTCAAAATAACAATATTTAATTTCATCTTTAATATATTATAAATAAGTAGATAAACAAAAGCAAAGAAATAGAAAATTTAAAAAAATGAAAAAATCATTTTTAATTATAGAGATTTATTTAATATTTATCACCAGTTTTTTTTCTATTTATCTTTGTTTTTCTTATTTGAAATAATATAGTAAAAGACAAATTTCAATAATATATTATAAAAAAATTTTAAATCGATATGTTTATACTATATTTAAATACTATTATATAAGAAAGAAGTCATTATATGCAAGGCAAATATGATTGTCTTTTTAGTTCATCTATACTTATTAAAGAGAAATAATATTAATATTAAATACATTGAATAGCCTAAAAAAAATAATGCTATACATCTAAGTATTTTTGTTAACCAAGTATAACTAAATTAATTTAACATAACAAAAATCAGTTATAACTAGTATTATTCCAAATCTTATTATTTAACTTGGTTTGACTTGGTTCATAAAAAAATTTGAATATGTACAATTACTAAAAAAATATTCTATTTAGATTAGAATTTTTTTGTGAAAAAACACTTTTTTAAATAATAAAGTATTTTTATTAAATTTTAAACGTATTTGATACATTTGAAAGAAAAATTTTTACCAAAAAATATTATTTGATTGTTCTAAAAACCAATACTATTTTGATTTTAAAAAAATAAAAGTAAAATAAGTTTTAATTATTTTTTTTACTAGGCATATCATTTACCATAATTGATAATTACAATTTATACCTTTAAAAATAAAAAATAAAATACTCAAATTGAATAATTTTATTTGAACAATGAAGAAGTGAATTATAGCAACATAATGTTATCATATTTGTAAATATTAAATTTAAGTCTTTATTAATTTAATAATTTGTCATGTGTCATGTATAAAATAAGATTAAAATTTATTATTTTAATTTTTTTCAATTAAAATTAATGTGTCAATTATATAAATTATAATTTTTAAATTAAGAAATAATATATAAAATAGATACATAATTATTTAATCAATATACAATAATTTATTTAATCAATATACAATAACATGATATATATAATTTTTGGAATATAAAAAAGTATTGTTTCTTTTAATAAATTTTTTATTTTTATACATTTAGCTCAAATTAATGCAACTAATTTTACTTTTAAACATCTTATAAACAAAATTCTTTTTTTTTATATGAGATTTCACAAATAATATAACTCATAATAAATAAAGAAATAAAATTTCTGCACATGGCTTCTCTGTGCAAATTTCTTTAAGGCTCTTTTTGTCTTTTTAGTTTTTATTTTATGATTGAAGGATTATTTTCGTCTTTTTATGAATAACTATAAAACAAAAATTCAACCTGCAACTTAATTGTACATGGATCATTGAAGTTCCAATAAAGTAAGTGAAACACCTGAAAACTTTCCCAATATTTTATGTACGATTAAGTTGTAAGTTAATTTTTTGTCTTGTAGCTATTCATAAAAAGATAAAAATAGCCCTTTAATCATAAAAAAAAAAGATAACACACGTGGGTTGAAGAAACCTGCAATGTTGCACAGTAAAATAATGTGCAGAAATTTTATTTCTTTATTTATTATAAATTATATTGTTTGTGAAGTCTCATAAAAAAAAATAGAATTTTGTTTAAAAAATACTTAAAAATAAAATTATTTGTAATAATGTGAGATAAACTTATAAATATAACAAATTTATTAAAAAATAACACTTTTTTATATTTTAAAAATTATATATATCATGTTATTTTATATTAATTAAATAATTATGTATCTATTTTATATATTTTTTCTTTATTTAAGAAGTTATGATTTATAGAATTGGCACATTGATTTTAATTGAAAAAAAAATAAAATCATAAACTTTAATCTTATCTTGTACATGATACATGACAAATTATTAAATTTAATATTTGCAAATATGATAATATTATTGTTCATACCCTGGCCCAACGACGAAGGCCCGGGTCCAAATAAAAGGCCTAATCTAAAGGATTAAGCCTAGCTAAGTACCGACCTTCACATAAGAAGTCGGTATCACCCACGACTTGGTCAGAAGAAGTCGGATGTGAGATTAGCTGGCAGATAAACACTCATTCAAATGAGTAACCGCCCCTAAAATCTCTCTAACCGATTCATAAAGCCATATCTTAACCTCCCCAAGATAATGGGGCGGTTAACACCCTAAAGATACGGCACTACTCCAACGGTGGTTATTGGCTCACCACTATAAATACACTGACACCCCTCAGGTATCTCTAAGCCCAATACTCTCTAGACCTGCTCACACTCTTGCTAACTTAGACATCGGAGTGTCTTTGCAGGTACCACCCCCCATTCACTCACGAGCACAAGTCGGACGGAGTCTCCCGAGTTGCACACTCACACGGAAACCTCCTCCTTCACACATACGGGCCAGTCAGCGCTATCCATTCAGACAATCTCCGGTTACCCACCGTAACATTGGCGCCGTTGCCGGGGACCCGAGAGATCATCCATTGATGGCGGACAGATCCCACGAAGAAGGCCATGTAGAAACAGATTCCGAACAAGAGAATCTGGACATGAGTAATAACGATGCGGATCTAGCCCTACACCAGGAAGTTAATAATCAACATAGAGAAGGCACCTCCGGAGTGAAGAACCCGAAGGTAAATTCCTCAGATGGGCGCGAATCAGAAAAAGGCGGACCATCCCACGTAGCTGAACTAATGGGATTAGTACACAGCCGCCTGGAACAATTAGAGCAAGAGCGGGAGAAGCAAAAGGAAACTGAAAAGTACCTCAAAGAGGAGATGGAGCGGCGAAAGGAGTTAGAAAGAAAACTCTTACAGCTAGAATCTTCCCTCAAGAATCACAACTCCCGCGACGAACAAGAAGAACAACTCTTGGGCGGAGACGATCCTTTCAGCGAGGACATAATGAGGGCAAAAGTTCTGAGAAACTTCAAAAGCCCTGATATGGACCTCTACGATGGAACCACGGACCCAAAGCATCATCTAAGCAACTTCAAAAGTCGGATGTATCTAGCTGATGCTTCCGACGCTACTCGATGCAAAGCTTTCCCGATCACTTTATCAAAAGCGGCGATGAAGTGGTTCGATAGCCTCCCCCCAAGATCGATCACTAGCTTTGAAGACCTCTCAAGAAAGTTTTTGATGAGGTTCTCAATTCAGAAAGACAAGGTGAAGCACGCACCGAGCCTCCTGGGAGTAAAACAGGAGGTCGGAGAATCTTTACGAGCCTATATGGAAAGGTTCAATAAAGCTTGTTTGGAGATCCAAGACTTGCCCACAGAGGCAGTCATAATGGGGTTAGTCAATGGGCTCAGAGAAGGTCCCTTCTCACAGTCCATATCTAAAAGACACCCCGTTTCTCTAAGTGATGTACAAGAAAGAGCTGAAAAGTACATCAATATGGAAGAAAACGCCAAGTTAAGAGACCTGAGTTGGCGATCTGGACCCCCTCCCTCGATTAAAGAGAGGGAGAGGGAGGCCAAGAAAAAGGAAGAACTCGGTCTCGAGAGGCCCAGGAAATATCACTCTTATACTCCTCTAAAAACCTCTATAGTGGATGTATACAGAGAGATTTGCCACACTGAAAGGCTGCCACCCCCTAGACCTATTAAAAATAAAAAAGGGGGGAGCCGCAGCGATTATTGCGAGTACCATAAAATATATGGTCACTCCACTAACGACTGTTACGACCTTAAGAATGTGATAGAAAAGCTGGCTAGAGAAGGTCGGCTCGATAGATATCTCATGGAAAGGTCGGACAATCACGGAAAAAGAAAGCGAGAAGATATGGATAGAAGAGACCCACCGCCGCAGACTCCAGAGAGACATATCCATATGATCTCAGGAGGATTTGCGGGAGGGGGGCTTACTAAATCCTCTCGCAAAAGACATCTCAAAAGAGTCTATCAAGTCGGAGAAGAGTCACCCGACCTCCCCACTATTTCGTTCACAAAAGAAGATGGGCAAGGGATAATCCCCGGGCACGACGATCCCGTGGTGATAACTATGATCCTAGCCAATGCCCATCTCCACCGAACTCTAGTGGACCAAGGAAGCTCGGCGGACATTCTCTTCAAACCTGCTTTCGACAAGCTTGGGTTAGATGAGAAAGAATTGAGAGCCTACCCCGACACCCTATATGGATTAGGGAACACACCAATAAAACCACTGGGATTTTTGCCCCTTCACACCACTTTTTGGAAAAGGGGAAAGATCAAAGACTCTGAGTATAGACTTCATAGTCATTGATGAAGGGTCAGCCTATAATGCCTTAATTGGCAGGACTACCCTTAATCGCCTCGGAGCAATGGTATCCACTCCCCACCTCTGCATGAAATTTCCGACCTCAGTGGGAATAGCAACGGTGAGAGGAGACCAAAAATTGGCGAGGAAATGCTACAATGAAAGCCTAAATCTGAGGGGAAAAGGCAAAGAAGTCCACACTATAGAGCTCGGTGGCACAAGGGCCAGAGAAGAGCTACGACCCCAACCGGGAGGAAAAACCGAGGAGATACAAGTCGGTGGAGAGGAAGGAAAAAACACTTACATAGGAGCCAACCTAGGGGAAACCCTAAAACAAGGGTTGGCTGAACTCCTAAGAGCTAATTCCGACTTCTTCGCTTGGAAGGCTTCCGACATGCCCGGGATTGATCCCAAGCTCATGTCCCACAAGCTCTCGGTTTACCCAGGGTCCCGACCTGTACAACAAAGAAGACGCAAGCTCGGCACAGAGCGAGCCCTAATAGTAGAAGAGCAAGTACATGCGCTCCTAGAAGCCGGCTTTATTAGAGAGGTCAAGTACCCAACATGGCTATCCAATGTAGTGCTGGTCAAAAAACAGAATGGTAAATGGAGAATGTGCGTCGACTATACCGACTTGAATAAGGCATGTCCTAAGGACCCTTATCCCTTACCAAGTATTGATACCCTGGTGGACTCCAGCTCGGGGTACCAATACTTATCATTCATGGACGCCTACTCGGGATATAACCAAATCCCGATGTATGAGCCAGACCAGGAGAAAACATCATTCATCACACCCAAAGCCAACTATTGCTACGTGGTCATGCCATTCGGATTAAAGAATGCAGGCGCCACATATCAAAGGCTGATGAATAAAGTGTTTTCCCCCCACCTGGGGAGCCTAATGGAAGTATACGTCGACGACATGCTAGTAAAAACCAAGAAAGAAGTCGACTTCTTAACCGACCTCTCACAAGTCTTTGACACCATAAGGTCGCATGGGATGAGACTAAATCCTACAAAATGCGCCTTCGCGGTGGAAGCAGGAAAATTTCTAGGATTTATGCTAACACAAAGAGGGATTGAGGCCAATCCCGATAAATGTAGAGCCATCCTAGAAATGGAAAGCCCGACTTGTTTGAGAGAGGTCCAACAGCTCAATGGCCGACTTGCCGCCCTCTCCAGATTTTTGGCAGGATCGGCACTAAAATCCCTTCCACTATTTTCCTTATTAAGAAAGGGATGCCCATTCGAATGGACTCCGGAATGCGAGGAGGCGTTCCAAGAGTTCAAAAGGTTTTTAAGCCAACCTCCTATCCTAACCCGACCAGTACCAGGACAAGACCTCGTTCTGTACCTATCCGTAGCAAACAAGGCTGTCTCGTCGGCTTTGATAAAGGAAGACGAGGTCGGGCAACACCCAGTCTACTTCACCAGTAAGGTCCTGCAAGGCCCTGAACTAAGGTACCACAAACTAGAAAAGTTTGCCTACTCCTTAGTGATAGCCTCACGAAGGCTACGACCTTACTTTCAAGCGCACACAATCAGAATCCGTACGAACCAACCCATGAAGCAAATCCTCCAAAAGACGGATGTTGCAGGGAGAATGGTTCAATGTGCAATAGAGCTTTCCGAGTTCGATTTGAGATACGAAACTCAGACAGCAATTAAAGCCCAATGTCTCGCCGACTTTGTTGTAGAATATGCAGGGGATCAAGAGAATAAACCGACTACATGGGAACTCTATGTAGACGGATCCTCCAACAAAACAGGAAGCGGCGCAGGCATAATATTAGTAGATGAAAGGGGAACCCAAATAGAGGTTTCCTTAAAATTTGAATTTCCGGCTTCAAATAATCAGGCAGAGTATGAAGCCTTGATAGCCGGACTAAAATTGGCAGAAGAAGTCGGTGCTACAAAAATGATGGTATACAGCGACTCACAGGTGGTGACCTCCCAAATAAGCGGAGAATATCAGGCAAAGGACCCTAATATGAAGAGGTATTTGGAAAAAAACTTTGGAACACCTTGGGCGCTTTGCAGAAACCGAGATCAAACACATAACTCGGGATTTAAATAGCAGAGCGGATGCCCTATCCAAATTAGCAAGTACCAAACTAGGAGGAAACAACAGAAGCCTGATTCAAGAAACCCTCCAAGAACCCTCGGTAACAAAAACAGAAGATAAACAAGAAGTACTTGAGGTGGTCGGTTTAAACCTCGGATGGATGAATCCCTTAGTCGGATACCTGAAATTCGACATCCTCCCCAAGGAGGAGAGAGAAGCTAAAAAGATCCGAAGGGAAGCACAACATTACACCTTGGTGAGAAATGTCCTCTACAGAAGAGGGATATCAACACCATTATTAAAGTGTGTACCGACCTCAAGAACCACCGAGGTATTAGAGGAAGTACATAGCGGGATCTGCGAAAATCATCTCGGAGCAAGATCGCTAGCCAGAAAAGTAATCCGAGCTGGATTCTACTGGCCGACCTTGCAAAAAGATGCCACAGAATTTGTGAAAAAGTGTCAACCGTGCCAGATGCACGCAAATTTCCACGTGGCTCCCCCAGAGGAGCTCATTAGTATCACTTCTCCATGGCCTTTTGCGAAATGGGGAATGGATTTGTTAGGTCCTTTTCCCCAAGTGCCAGGACAAGTCAAATACTTGATCGTGGGAATAGATTACTTCACAAAGTGGATAGAAGCAGAACCATTAGCTACTATCACCGCTCAAAGAAGTCGCAGGTTCCTTTACAAAAATATCATCACAAGATATGGGATACCTTATTCCATTACTACGGATAATGGAACCCAATTCACCGACGCTACCTTCCGAAGCTTAGTAGCCAGTATGAAAATTAAACATCAGTTCACCTCGGTAGAACACCCACAAGCCAATGGGCAAGCCGAGGCAGCCAACAAAGTCATACTGGCAGGACTAAAGAAGAGACTACAGGAAGCAAAGGGAGCCTGGGCTGAAGAGCTCCCTCAGGTGCTATGGGCTTATAGGACAACCCCCCAATCCGCCACAGGAGAAACACCTTTCCGACTAGTCTATGGCATAGAAGCCATGATTCCAATAGAAATCAATGAGCAAAGCCCAAGGGTAATTCTCCACGACGAGGTCGAAAATGTACGGGGACACAAAGAGGAGCTTGACTTGCTCCCCGAAGTCCGAGAAGACGCCCAGATAAGAGAAGCAGCATTGAAACAAAGGATGACTACCAGGTACAACAAGAAAGTCATTCGAAGAACATTTGCCCTGGATGACTTGGTCCTAATCAGAAACGACATTGGAGTCAACAAATCGGGAGAGGGAAAGCTCGCCGCAAATTGGAAGGGACCATACAAAATCAAGGAAGTGCTAGGGAAGGGTTATTATAAAGTAACCGACCTGAACGTCACTGAGCTACCAAGGTCGTGGCATGCTTGTAATATGAAAAGGTACTACAGTTAAAAGCGAACTCTACTCCCTGATGTACTCTTTTCCCAACTTCATGATTTTTTCCCAAAAGGGTTTTTTCTGGAGAAGGGTTTTTAATGAGGCATCATAGTAGAGGCTAAGGGAAAATAGGGTATTAAGACCCTTAGTAGCAAGAAGGTACCTCCCCAATTAATAAAGATCTTTTTATTTTACAATATCTCTTATAATATCCTTCTTTATTTTTCTAAGTCCTTCTATGAAACGCGCCGACTTAAGCTCGACAAAACGTGAAAATCCCATGAACCGACCTAAACGGTCGTCAGGATAAAACGACGAGGTACAAGTCGGCGTAAAGAGGTTGTATAAGTTGATCGTGAAAAACTCGGGAACAATCCGACTCCTAAGTCGAAATGAGAACCCGAGTAAAACAAGCTCGGAAACATTCCGAGTAGACGAAAAACGCATCATAAAAATAACCTAAGTCATAAAAACTCGCTAAAGCAAAGTTGAGTATAAAGGATAGCAAAAGAGATTGAAAAACCTGAGAAAAGTTTAAAGGCTGCATAAAAGCCCTTAAACGAAAAGGCTTGGGAAAACAAAGACAAGCCAATAGGAAAGGTTTTCAGAGAAAAGATCATAAGGGCGTTAAGATATTGAAAAGCATGCACGCATAAGATAACTTAAAGCCCTTGTCCAAAAAAGGGCATTTATTTTGTTAAATCTAAACCCTTATTCAAAAAGGGTACTCGCCGAAATATTTTGTTTACGGCCTAAAAAGGCCAAGAGAAATCGTTCACGCGATCACCAAACAACATATAAATAAGTCTAAAAAAGGGGGGACTCACAGGCCGAGCCCCCATATATAGCCATGAAAAATAAAGTCATTTTTTCAGAGGAGTAGACAGATCACCACCACCAGAGTCAGGAGGAGCGCCACCAGGACCAGGAAGAGAAGCTGAAGAGGAAGTCGGAGGAATGACTGAAGAACTCGGAGCATCTTTTGAACGAGGAGGAGACTCAATAATCCTCTGTCCCCGAGTCTTCAATTCTGACTCGGAAACGGGGACAGGAGAATCCACGATGGCGCCATCAATAACGACCTTATCAGGATGTAAAGGAGAAAGATCCAAGTCGGGAGCGATAACTCTGACTTGCTCCAGGAAAATCCTCCAAGACTCCTCGGCACCATCAGCAATAGAGTCCTCCAACTCGGCATAAGCGTTCCGAGAATTCAGCAAATCCTTCCTCACAGCCACAATATCTTGAAATAAGCTTTGGTAACTGTCCTGTGCTGTCTTCCTCAAATTCGCCTCCATAGTACATTGGGCCTGCAGCTTGCTCTCCTTCTCCCGGAGACCATCTCTCTCCGCCCTCAATTTAGCTACCTCCTCCCTCAACTCCCTCTCATGATCCTGGTAAGCAAGGAGCCTCCCCTTTAACTCTTCAACCTTCGAGGTTGCCCCCAAAGAGCTGAGGGGAGTCTTCTCGAAAATGTCCAAAAGTTTACCACAAACACCTGCCGCCCTAAAACTCTCCTCGGCCAGAGTGGTGAGGTGGTTTCGAACAGAAACATCATCCATACTTATATAAGGATAGATGTTCTTTCGGACGAATGCAAGAGCATCCGCCTTAACCCCACCATCCAAAGAAGAGCCAGACTCTGAAGTCTTGCGCTTCTTCTTCTCTGGCTCAGGAAGAAGTTGGGCAGAAGGGAGTGGCCGAGTCAAGGTTGAAGAAGAAATTATAATGGGTTGAGAGGGAGTGCCCACATTCTTAGGAGGAGGAGGAGGAGGAGGAGGAGAGGTGATCGCTCTGGCACCACCGGACCTAGCCCGGGACTTTGCCTTAGCCTCCTGAACTCTTTGGTAAGATTCCTGAGCATTCTTCCTTGCCATATCTACAAGAGAAAAACTAACAAAAGTTACAAGTCGGCAACACTCAAGTCGGCAGAAACGAGTCAGAAATAAGGAATGCATGCGCTACCTAGTTGTGACCGAACAAAGGTCGGCGTCCCCTGGAGAAATTTCCTCGTATCTAAATACGGGGCTCTCCCCCATGCTTCTCGGAAAAACCCCACAATGGCCGCCTCCACCTCGTCCAGGTCATCTAGACCATACTTTTCACAAGGGGAGGCCTCCAGCCAGTAAAGGGGAAAGCGGGGGGAAGAGTGCTCATCCAGGAAGAAGGGGTGGTGACCTTCTACAGCTTGCACTTTGAAAAAATAATTTTTGAAGTCATGGAAAGATTCATCAAAAAGAGTGAAAATCCTCCGACCTTGTATGGCTCGGAAGGATACCCATTGCTGTTTATTGTTTAGCCCACTAAAGGGCTTAGTCATATGGAAAAGAAAGAAGAAA
Source organism: Arachis hypogaea (assembly GCF_003086295.3). Classification (NCBI taxonomy): domain Eukaryota; kingdom Viridiplantae; phylum Streptophyta; class Magnoliopsida; order Fabales; family Fabaceae; genus Arachis; species Arachis hypogaea. The sequence goes on from NC_092038.1 coordinate 29,836,290, forward strand.
ATCCTCAAAGAGGTCGGAAAGTCCAGAGCGTGGCTAATAAACTGATAGATCTTCAAAAAACCCCAAGAATTGGGGTGAAGTTGAGTAGGGGCAACTCAACAGTGGTACAAAACAGATATTTCGAAATCCGAGAAAGGAAGAAAAACACCCAAGCGGGTGATCATACATTCATACATAAAGAAAAAATGAGGGGCCGCCTCATTAACTCTCCCAAAACAAACCCGGTCTTCCGGACCCGGGGTTATCAACTCATATTTTGGCTCGTCCTCCTCCGAAGTACAAAGCCTGTGATGAGTACGAAGATAAGTGATAAACTCAGCATCGACCAGGGGTTCCTCCCCAAGGACCGTAACATCAACCCACTGAGAAAGAACATCTACAGAAGCCATTTTTTCTTTATATAAAAGGTGACAGAAACCTACAAAAAGAAAAAAGAAAAAGTAAATCAAAAAACACGGTCCCTAAAGAGAGGGGGTACGAAGCCAAAACCTACAGACCAACCTATCCACCCACAAAACAAACGCATGCAAACAAAAGACATGACGTGAAAGAAATAAAACTAACCTTTATCCGAAAAGTGAAGGTTGGAAATAGCAGAAATCTTCGAGCACAAGAATACAGCACGAGCAAGGAAAGAAGAAGTTTGAAAGATTGCAGAAACGAAAAAATGAAAGAGAGGGAAAGCATTTATAAACATGCTGAGGGGCATAATGGTAAAAGCGGAGCAGTCATTAATGAGATTGCACCGTTACCAAAGCCCTCAATGCTTCCCCAACGGACACGACGCTTGAATTGACGTAACTGTCAGAAACAAAAGGTCGCGAAAATCACGTCGGTTTATAAGACCCATGTTTCTCCAGATAAGTCGGCTACGAACCCGAGTTAAATACTTGAACCCAAGCTCTAAAGAGACTTTGGGCTCAAGTAGGGGCACTGTTCATACCCTGGCCCAACGACGAAGGCCCGGGTCCAAATAAAAGGCCTAATCTAAAGGATTAAGCCTAGCTAAGTACCGACCTTCGCATAAGAAGTCGGTATCACCCACGACTTGGTCAGAAGAAGTCGGATGTGAGATTAGCTGGCAGATAAACACTCATTCAAATGAGTAACCGCCCCTAAAATCTCTCTAACCGATTCATAAAGCCATATCTTAACCTCCCCAAGATAATGGGGCGGTTAACACCCTAAAGATACGGCACTACTCCAACGGTGGTTATTGGCTCACCACTATAAATACACTGACACCCCTCAGGTATCTCTAAGCCCAATACTCTCTAGACCTGCTCACACTCTTGCTAACTTAGACATCGGAGTGTCTTTGCAGGTACCACCCCCCATTCACTCACGAGCACAAGTCGGACGGAGTCTCCCGAGTTGCACACTCACACGGAAACCTCCTCCTTCACATATACGGGCCAGTCAGCGCTATCCATTCAGACAATCTCCGGTTACCCACCGTAACAATTATGTTGTTATAATTTATTTTTTTATTGCTCAAATAAAATTATTCAATTTGAATAACTTATTTTTTATTTTTAAAGGTATAAATTGTAATTATAAATTATGATAAATGATATGTCTAGTAAAAAAAATAATTAAAACTTATTTTACTTCTACTTTTTTTATAATCAAAGTATTATTGATTTTTTAAAAAATCAAATAATTTAATTTTTTAGTACAAATTTTTGTTTTAAATGCATCTAAATATGTTTAAAATTTAATAAAACTACTTTATTATTTTAAAAAGTGTTTTTTCATCCAAAAAAAATTTAATCCAAATAAATACTTTTTTGAGTAATACTATACATCCAAATCTTTTTATGAACCAAGTCTAACCAAATTAAATTATAAGACTTGGAATATATTAGCTATAACTGATTTTTGTTATGTTATACTAACTTGGTTATACTTTATTAACAAAAATATTTGGATGTATAGTATTATTTTATTATTTTTTTAAGTTATTCAATGTATTTAATATTAATATTATTTCTCTTTAATAAGTATAGATGAATTAAAAAGACAATCTTACTTGTCTTATATATAATCTTTTTAGTTCTTTTTTATATAATAGTATTTAAATACACCATGAACATTTTGCTTTAAATATATTTTTATAATATATGATTGAAATTTGTCTTTTATTATATTATTTTAAATAAAAAATAAAAATAAAAGAAAAAAACTGGTGATAAATGTTAAATATATCTCTATAATTAAAATATTTTTTTCTTTTTATTTTTTTCTTATTCTTTTTAAAGTTTCTTTTCTTTGCATTTGTTTATCTACTTATTTATAATATATTAAAGATGAAACTAAATATTATTTATTCTATATTAAAGGTGAAACTAAATATTATTATCTATAAAAACTAACACATAATATAAGTAAAAAATATTGCACATGCATCTTAATAGTGAAGTTGACATATTTTTTTCGTCCATCTTTAATTTACTAATATTAAGATTTTTTTGTTTCGTTTACTTTTCTTAATTATCATACGGTATGAAAAAAATATTAATAATAATATTTATTAAAATGTAAATTAAAAGATGATTATTCTAAATAGATTCTAAAAAATCACAACAAAAAAGTTCATTATGTGCTCATTTATTTCTTTGATAAGAATTATCATTATTTTCTAAAATGTTAAACTAAATTTTATCATAAAACAAAATAGGAAAAAAGAGTTAAACAAAATAATATTAATTTAGCACAATTATGATTCTAAAATTTTTTATTTAATCAATTATAAGTAGCAACCTTAACTTGCAAGTGTAAGCAATTAGTTAATATAATTTAATAAAAATAGATTTAATATTTGTTCATATTCTGACCCAACACTATGACCCAAGTCCAAACACATGTTAAAAGATCCAGTCTAAAGAATGGCCTTCGCCACCCACCGACCTCCTCAGAAGAGGTCGGATTCGACACGGACTCCTTCCTAAAAAAGTCGGGTTTGATGGGTAGCTGACAGATAACACTTATTATTCAAATAAGTAATTGTCCTTGGAATTTCTCAACCCACTTTCAGGAGGCATATCACAACTACCCTAAGATAAAAGGACGGTTATACACCTCCAAAAGTAGAACTACTCTAATGGTGGTTATTAGATCACCACTATAAATACATTGACACCCATCAAGTATCTCTAAGTTCCGATACTCTCTAAATTTGCTTATCCCCTTGCTAACTTAAGTATTGGAGTGTCTTTGCAGGTACCACTCACCATTCTTTCAAACATACAACTCATTTGGTGACTCCCAGACGTGAATCAAGTTGGAGACCGCCTTCCACTGAAGTTTGGGCTAATCTTTCAAGCCTAATCCACCTATTCCAAATTACCCATGTAACAATATTAATTTTAATTTTTTTTTATTAAATGGTTTCTTGTATACAAAAAAATTAATTCATTATAGCTTGACAAAATTCACGAGTCTATAATTCTAGCTTTTTTTTTTAATTTGACTATAGATGTCTTTCCCTAAAGATGTTTATTAATGACTTAATATTTTAATTATTTAATAAATATTTTTCAGCAATAATATTAATGATGCACAAAATTTATTATTTATTTTTTCTATCAATCCCTTATTATTTATTTATTGTCAATTTTTAAGTTATTTCTTGACAAGTTTTACCCATAAAACTATCCATACCACTATCTTATATTATAATTTAATTAACAATAATGATGAGATTAGTTTTTTTCTAAGGCTTGTCATTAATTAATTAATTAAAAAATATTTTAATAAATTTATTTCTTTAATTAACAAATATCAGATAAAATTAATTTATTGTAAAATTCTATATTATCCTTAAAAATTTAGCACAATAAATTTAATATTTATACTTTAAAATGAGTTTAGTTGATAAAATTAAAATATAAGTAATATTGTCCTTGCACAAATTTTTATTAATATTATTATAATAATACTTACTTGAGCAATTAAATTTAACTTATACTAATATTAAAACGGTCTTTTTACCTTTTTTTTCATTCTTTTTTAATTTTATCTCTTTTTTAAATAACTTAATAAAAATAGATTATTATTTAAAACAATTAATATTTAAAATTTTGAAAAATAATATGCATTTAATAAAATAACATGTATTCAATATAATGGAGAAAATTAAATTAAGTAAGTACTATATATGTACAAGAAAGACAAAACTAAATTACAAAATAGTATTATCTCATAATAATAATAATAATAATAATAATAATAATAATAATAATAATAATAATAATAATAATCCTGTAAAATAAATAGTCAAATAAAGTACATCGTGCTAAAGAAAGTCATTTGTTTTAAAGAAACGAAAAGGAGGGAAAAAATGGCTAACAAAGAGATAAAATGATCAATGAAAATTGGTTAGAAAAAAAAAAGTAAAGAGTGTATCAAAAGGAAATAACACAATACAAATGTAAGATAGTAATTTTCTCATTCTTTCTGTGAGTTAAGGGAATAATTTGTCTCTGCTGTATGGTACTCTCTAAAAAAACAAAACTACTCAATATATATCTATTTAATCTTATTCTTTTAATTATTTTATTATATATCTTAATGCTAAAAAAAATTAAAATATTAATGTACCAAAAAAGTAATGTGATACATGTGAAAACCTTTCAGACTGTAGTTGTTCTATTTCATTGCATTTTGATAGTTTACGATAGTTTGCATAAAAATTTCTAAAGACTTTTAGTTAAGCTAGTTTTTGGTAGAGATAGTCAGTAGACCGTAGACACCTTAATGATTTCGTTCTGGTTCAATCTGAGTCCTATGTAATTAATTATAATTTTCGAAACTCAATTGTTCCAAATATGCTTCGTGCTGGGGTCATAAATTTCTATCAATCGTAACCTATATCGCGGAACATATAAATTATTTTTTAGATAAATTATAATAATATTTTATTGATATTTAAATATAAAATAATTTTTAACTGATTTTAATATTTTTTTTAATTATATAAAATATTTAAAATATTTTTTTAATAAATAATAATATATATTATTTTTAAATTTATTTTAAAAGTATATATTAAGAATAGGACGAGAGATACTAATAAATAATATTATTTAAATATATTTAAATGTATTTAATTTTTTTTATTAAAATATGTTTGAACACACTACACATATATATTAGACGATATAAAAAATATTATAAATGTATCCAATATATAAATACGCTAACTCACTGTACTTCATAAATTGTAACTATTTTTAGAGAAATTGGATTTGTAGTAAATTTGGGGAGTCTATACTAGATTCATCCATATTTCACTTCACCTAAATTTTAATAAATTAACTAAATTTAATTTTTGAATATTTTACTTTTAAGGTAAAATATTAAATTAATTCCTTACGTTTGGTTGTAATTCTGTTTTGGTCCTTAAGGTTTAAAGTGTCTTATTTAAATTCAAAAAAGTTTCATTTAACTTTCATTTAATCCCACCGCGAGGTCAAAGATAAATAATTAACGAAATGTCCTACATGACAGCAGTATAAGAATAAAGTTGATAATTTAGGATATAAATATAAGTTCTAGAGGTACAAAATCAATCGTGAATGCATCAATACATGTATTTAACATTTGTTTTAGTTTTATAAAAAATATTTTATTTTAATTATAAGAAAAATAATAAATAAATATATTGATACATTTATGATTGATTTCGTGTCTCTGGAACTTGTATTTATTCTCCAGATTATCGATTTTGTTTCTATACGTAGGATATTTCGTTAATTATTTATTCTTGACCTCTAATGAAACTAAATTAAAGCTAAATAAATTTTTTTAAAATTTAAATAGAACATTTTAAACGTTAAGGAGTAAAATAAAATTACGCCCAAAAGTGTAGGGATCAATTTAGTCCTCTAGTCTTTAAAACATTACCCGGCATTTGTGGTGAACAACCCGACCCAAGGCTGGTTTTTTTTATTTTTTTATTTATTTTTTATTTCGGCTCAACTCTCAAGCATATTCTTTTCTTTTTGTCCTTTTAGTCTCTTACTCGTATCTTTGTCTCTCCCTCAACGCTCAGCTGAAACAATTATTTTGAATTTGTGTAACAACTCACCAGTGTTCTTTCATTGGTCCTTCATTCTAAATGGATTTGGTGTTCCCTCTGAAACCCCAAACCGCGTTTCTCAAAGTACCCTCCTCTTCAGCCCTCTTCCTCCCCCTTCCTTTCAAGTCCCTTCGTCTTCGTCCAGTCTCAGCTACTTCCAAGAAACTCAGGGTTCACTGCGAGCTTGAAAGCAGAGTCAATGGCGCTATTTCTGGTGACTTTGACCCCCGCTTTGTTGACAGGGTACACATATCCCCGTATTCTATGTTTATTTTCTCTTGTTTCATTACCTGATTATCTCTCTCTCTCTCTCTCTCTCTAAGTTTGGTCCCGGTAAGTTCCGATAAGTCAAAAGTCAAAATAGTCCTTTAACAAATGTTAGTCAAATTAGTCCTTTGCAATGAGTTAGGTTAGTCCTTCAAGATTGAGACCCACAAGGGATTAATTTGACTTATGTTTGTTACTTAGGATGACTAGTAAAACCTACAAGACCGAAATGATTTTTTGAACATTTGTTGCAACTTCTGTATTCCGGTGAATTATCATCATGCATCACTGTTGGGGAAAGCTTCCTTTATATAAGAGTTTTACGGTTTTATCGTCTTTTTCTTTTTTTTTTTTTAGTGGAATTTTCATCAGCTGATTAAGTATGCTATCAAAAATGGAAAAAAATGGTACAGATATTCTAACATATGATTGATAGCATCTCTAGAAAGATGTTGATTTCCAAGCAGCTGTTAAGCACTTAGTTGTTCTCTTTTGCGGGCATGCATCTCTGAAGCTCATTAAGTTGTTGATTAGGTTTAAAAGGTGATGAAAAGGTGCAGTTTCTAAACTAGATTTTAGAAGGCCTATGATAAGGTTGGGTTGAATTTTTCCATAATATTGGAAAGGGGTTCCTCTCCTTACTCCTTAGGGGATTGCATCACTTTTATTATGTCTTCCTAATCTTGTGTTCTTTCTTACACCTTTTATGAATGCTACTGTTGTCGGGATTATGTTGTCGAGTTGAATGTATGTTTTACACATTTCCCTGAAAAATTTGGATCTCCCGAATTTGTCTAAGATCTCCTTTAATTCAAATGGCAATGACTTGTTCCTGTTGAATTGTATTCTCTTTGGCATTATAATGAGCAAGTTCATATTCACTAGAATAAATGGGACATAGGAGGCATTTCAGGAGACGTGCTTATTTTAGTTGACTCTGTTTTTCTAGTTCATATCAGGGGGTTTTCTTATTACTTGATTATCTTTCAATTTTCAAACCATAAGATGCTGCCACGGTTCATCTTCTCACTTGTTTAGAGGGGAATCTGTAATTGTTTAAAAGGAAATTTTAATTGTATGCTTGTCAAGAGTTGTCTGTCAAGAGAAGATAGACAATATTGTATAAGAGTGATGTGTGAGATATATTCAATAACACAATGTTTATGTGAAATTTATAGCTTCTATATATGTATTATTGCTCTTTTAGATTGTCATATTACAATATTCAAAATTTCTCCTTATCATCTTTTCTATTCTTCCCCAATATCTTAATGTTCGAAATAGCATTTTATAACATTGTCTATTCTGCTTTAATTCATGTATAGTTTCTTAAAGTGGTTTTATTTATCTGTTTTAAAGAAATCATGATGTGAACATTGCCCATAAATGTAGTTGTTGTTCCATTTTTACTGAATGATCAATGGATAGCTTATGGATATTTTCGTATTAACTTTCTGCTCAACGAGTTTTAAATTTGTTTTAACTGACAATGAAATATTTGTTCCAGCAAAAAGCACTAGAAGCAGCAATGAATGACATAAACAATTCTTTTGGAAAGGGAAGTGTTACAAGATTGGGCAGTGCTGGGGGAGCTTTAGTGTATGTATCTTCATATTTGTAGTTATTTTTAATCACATATTTTCCTAATCTATTGTATTATATTTAAGGGAAAAAAATGTCAAATTGTGCCCTGACTATTTTCTGTCATATAAATTAGACTTATGGCTGATAGAATCCCCCCCCCCCCCCCCAAAAAAAAAAAATCATCCTGAATGTTGCAGTGAAACATTTCCTAGTGGCTGTTTGACCTTGGACTGTGCTTTAGGTGGCGGTCTTCCGAAAGGTAGAATTGTTGAGGTATTGTTGCCTGGTATATGTTTGTGCTCACTGTTCTTTTAGTTCTTCGCACCATCTTATTTACAACTTTTAGGTTTCTGGAGTGAGGAGTAAGTAAAATAATTGGGTGTGAATTATGAAGAATGAGATATATTTGTAAGCTGCAAGGATTGGGTCATTGGGGTTTTATTCAAGTGGTATTTGTTACTAGTTTTGGTGTTTTATGGCATCTTCAACAAGTTGGGATTGCTCAGTTACCATGCTGGAAATTTCTCATTGGTTTCTTTGTGTACATTACTTTGAAAGACGTACTAGCTGAATGGTGGATTTGTACTGCTCATGGAGTTATGGACCTTTTTTATTTTTATTTTACCTGCACTTTAGTTTACCTTTTCCCCATTTTCATCTTGTTTCTCTCTGTACCCTGACCTGTATTTATCAATCTTCATACGTAGTGCTTAACCTGTATAGGAGTATGTTACTGTAGTTTGGGAGGGCTTCTGATTAAACTATCCGAAAAAGCTGGTTTATGCGTTATTGCTCCTTGATTCTTTTGTTCATTAATTTACACATGATAGGGTTGTTGATTCTTTTTATTACTTTATGCCTGAATTGTTCTGTCATGGTCAAACTGACATTATCTTCTGACTATATTTCTAGATATTTGGACCAGAAAGCAGTGGGAAGACTACCATTGCACTTCATGCTATTGCAGAAGTGCAGGTAATTCATTTATATGACAATAACGTACTTGATGTAAATATGTTTTGAGACCAATGTGCAGTTCTATTTGTGATGTCTAGAAACTAGGAGGAAATGCAATGCTCGTTGATGCTGAGCACGCCTTTGATCCAGCATACTCTAAATCATTAGGAGTGGATGTAGAAAATTTGATTGTCTGCCAACCTGATCACGGAGAGATGGCTCTTGAGAGTAATATCTATGCCTTTAAGTGGTTGGGTTGAAATGGATAAGCTAATGTTTTGCATTGTCCTTACTGCATAGCAGGTTGCTGTATTGGATCTATGAGTTGATCGAAATTTCTATATTACAGTTGCAGATCGAATGTGTAGATCTGGTGCCGTAGATCTCATTTGTGTGGATTCTGTCTCAGCTCTCACTCCACGAGCAGAAATTGAGGTAACAGACTAACAGTTACTTTTGTTATTTATAGGTAGCTTTGTTTTATAATTTAGGCAATTGAATTTCATTTCTAACTCTTCTTCATAATACATAGGGTGAGATTGGAATGCAGCAAATGGGGTTGCAAGCTCGCCTTATGAGTCAAGCTTTACGCAAGATGTCTGGAAATGCCTCAAAAGCTGGCTGTACACTAATATTTTTGAATCAAATAAGATATAAGGTATTTGCATTTGTGTTTGATTAGTTTAACCTTCTTGTCAAGGACTGCATGCATTGAATCATATAGGTACTGTAAATTCACAGCACTTAATTATATAATTTCAATGATGTGTTGAGATATGTTAAATATTTTGGTTTTATTTTTATGATTTATCTTAATTGTTTTGTAGATTGGCGTCTATTATGGAAATCCAGAAGTGACAAGTGGTGGAATTGCATTGAAGTTCTTTGCGTCAGTTCGGCTAGAAGTTCGTCCTATAGGGAAGATAAAGTCTGTAAGCACAATAACTTTCTTGATATATTGTTATGTATTATTTTAAACATGGGAGTTGCATGTCTCCTTAACATACTATCATTAATTACTTTTTCTTATTTTTACTTTTATTTTTTTTCCCACAATAGCAATGAGGTTTGAACCTAGAACCTCATGCATACTACCTAAACCCTCACCACTAGGACCAATCCTAGTGGCTTTCGTGCAAAGAATTACTTGTTACTTTATAATCTTTAATCATTATTTCAAAATTCTTTAGTATTAAGCATTAATGTTAATTTTATTTTAGGCCAAAGGAGATGAAGAAATTGGCCTTAAAGTCCGTGCAAGAGTGCAAAAGAGCAAGGTAAACTAGAATATTTGAATGCACATTTGAAAGCTCTTCATTTCTGCTGTGTAGCTAACATAGTTACTTGATACATACTTCCAATTACTTTCTTCTTTAAGTTATGTTGTACCCTTTTGAAGTTAGAAAATTGACTTTTTCTTTCCTATAGTTACCTATCTGTTAGTGTACTGTTTGAATTCCTTGCTTGGGTTTACTTTCGTTTATAAGAATTCCACATCATTCTTATTTTGGTATGCAAGTGAAGGAAAAGCCATGAGAACAATATCTGATCTTGCCATTCCCACATTAAGTACTTAGCACTAACATCATTACAAACACAATATTTATTAGGAGTTGCATCAAATGCAATCTGGGATATTAGGGTTGGTGATGAACCTGATCATCCAAGGATCTTTGATCATTGCTTCCAAGTGCATCTCAATGGGGTGGCAAACGGGCTAAACCCGCCGGCCCGGCCCGCGTAACCCGCCAAAAGGCGGGCCGGGCTGGAAAAAATTGGGATCGCCAAATAGCAAAAGGCTGTCTAACCCGCAGGCTTTGGCGGGGCGGGCTTCCTCGCTGGGCTTAGCGTTTTTTTGGCAAGGGGATATTTTTGCAATTTTTTTGCCAAAACCCAATTCTCCCAACCCAACTTTCAAGAGAATGAAGATGAAAATTGAGTGTTTTAGATTATGTTTTATTTTGTTTTGGAGACAATATTTATAATTATGTTTTGGATTATGTTTATTTTGCATTGGAGACAATATTTATAATTACGAAGACTTTAATGTTTGTGAATATAAAAATTATAATTTTTTTATGCCTTCAGAAATTATAAATTTATTAAAATGATTGTGAAATTATATATATTATTTAATAGTTAATAGTAAAAAAAAAAAAAGAGGAGATTGCCCGCCAACTCGCAGTTAGGCGGGGCAGGGTGGGATTTTAGGACCGCCTCACTAGGCGGGGCAGGGCGGGCTTCCCCGCTTGCCACCCATTCTCATCTAAGCTTTGTTATTAATTGATATAAGGTACACAAATCCTAGGTTAGACATGAAAATTGGAGGTGAATAATTACATTTAAATAAGAGGAAGACTTTTGGTTGTTGGTTGTGATAAAATTTACTGCTCAAGTTTAAGGAGTACTTGTATTGAACAATTATAAAATTGTATCGAATTCAAGGTTGAGCGGTAAAAGATCCATTAGGACAGTGGTGGAAGATGACTTAAAATTATGTGTGGGCATGTTGAAAACGACTTTAAAAGCCCCAACAGGGAAAGTAAATCAGATATAAAATAGGCGGAGTGGTTAAAGATGGAGAAAACCATGGGAAAATATGAATGAAACCATTATGTTTTAGTTTGTCTGCGGTAGGGAGCATTACATGGTATAGTGTTCAAGTGAGATAAGCATAGGAAGAGAGCCTTTAGGTTTGATAAGGTCCAACAAAATTGTAACTGAGGAACTTTTGGCGGGGATAGTTAAATACAGGGAGGATTAGATAGAGGAATAACTGAACTATGTTAGTACTAGGAAGAGACCTTTTAAGTGCTTCAAGTTACTTTGTATTTTACACCACAATAAGGTCTAAGAAGATTGCCAAATAAATGGAGAAAGAGCACTTTGGAGAGGATGAAGCTCATGAGTCATCTTGAAGTTATGGTTGAGGATGATATAGCGGAGGATAAGACAAGAGACATAGTTTTCGGAGAATCAGTTTGGTTTTTGTAAGGTTCTCAGATATCACAAGAATAGAAGTAGTGTGTGAATGATCAAGAAGTGTAGAGAAGCAAGTAGTATGAATGATCAAGAATAACAAGAATAGAAGTAGTGTGCAATCACTGAAGAGGGAGTATCAATGTGATAGCTCCAAACCAGTGAATGAGTATATTGAGTATGTGTGTATGACTGTACTGAAATGACGTTTGGCATTTGAGAGGCCAATTCTCTCCACAATTTTCACTTTAGTCTTTTCCTACCTTAAACCAAAGCTCCTCACTCCTATTTATATTTCTCTTCTGTAACTAACTCCCTAAATTCACGATGCCTTCCTTACTAATTAGTTAGTTTTTATATTCCTCTCCTGCTATATGTATATTTAAAAGGAGTAATTTCTCTATGCTGCCCCTGAACTTCTTGGTTGTTGGGGTTTGTCACAGTTTTATACCGAGTAGATTGGGAGGTCCTGTAGGATATCTTGGAGAAGAAAAGGAGTAAAGATAATTGATATTCGTATAATTAAGGACACATATGATGGGGGTTACAACTAACTTGAGAACTTAGGAATTTTTCATTGGTGCAGGATTACACCAAGAGTCATATCTAAGCTCCTATCTTTCCACATTTATCTTGGAGGTCCTTACTAAACATGTCCAAGAACTTGTATCATGGTGCATACTTTTTGCGAGTGATATTGTTCTTATAGGCAAATCGAGGGATGATTTAAATGAGTGGATTTGTGGTTACAAGTTTTGGAGGTACATAGAGCTTGCATTAGTTTGACTAAGACGCAGTATATGAAATGTAAGTTTAGCAAGCAAAAGGTGGACTCAAACATAGAAGTGAAAATTTAATAAGATATCATACCATGAGTGAAGAGATTTAGCATCTTGGTTGTATTATTCAAGAAAATGGGGTAATAGAGGAAGATGTAAATAATAAGATCAAGCAAATTGGTCAAAGTGGTGGAGTGTTTCGGGCTTCATATGTGACAAAAAGCACCCTTAAGGGTAAATTTTACCGCATTGTCATTAGACTGACTATGATGTACGAGACATATTATTGGGCAGCAACCTGTAAACATGAGCATAAGTTTAGTGTGGACGAGACGAGGATGCTAAGGTGGATAAGCGACTATACTCAAATTTGGTGCTGATTGCAACTTGCGAATAGTGATGTGTATTTTCTTTGAAGGATGAAATCTTTTTGAGTGCCAATACAATAGTGGGTATGGTGGTTATTTAAAAGGAACACATGGTTGGCAGTAAAAAATTTGTCACTTGGTGAGTGGGCCCATGGTCAAGAATCGTTAAGTTACCTCAGGTTTGGTTTCAGTTACAATGCTAAGTAGGTTGAAAGAGTACAAGAGACGAGGGAGATCAGAAAGTTACATTTCAATGGTAGCTTCGTTTCTTTTGGTTATGTAAGGAGGATCGCTAAGTTCTCATCTTGTAGCCTTAATGGTGTTCTTATGTTTAAAAAGAATAGTAGTACAAAAAGGGAAGAGAAAAATAATTGTGTGGCCAACCACACTCATGTTACACTTAATCAAGTGTTGAAAAGGAAAGTGATAACTTGAAAAGTTCTATTAAACATTATTTATTATTTATAATAATGTACTATATAACAATATGCAGGCATCTGATAGTTATTATCTAATGATTATCTTACTGAATTAACGGAAATACAGGTATTGAGATTCTCGATGCTATCTTGTATGACACTTGACAACTATACTTGATAGGGTTGCTAGAAGATTTTGATGAGCTAAAAATTCTCTTCTTGGTAATTATGCTACATTTTATACTTCACTATGGTGTTATTAACTCTCTGAATTGTTTAGGTATCAAGGCCTTACAAAATAGCTGAATTCGAGATTATATTCGGTGAAGGAGTCAGTAAGCTGGTGAGTGTTGCAACAGAAAAGTATTGTTAACCTTAGTTGTATATCACTATTTTGACTCATTATTTTTTTGTCAGGGTTGCATTTTAGATTGTGCAGAAATACTGGACATTGTCCTAAAGAAAGGTTCTTGGTACAGCTATGGGGACCATCGGTATTATCTCAAACTTTCTTATGAAGCTTAGTATCAATTTTTTTTATGGTTTTGCATTGTTTCTTACTTTCTGTAATAGGACTTCACATGGAACTTCAACTCCATGTAGATGGGAGATTCATAAGAATGTTAATTAGAGAATTTGCTTTTTGTTATTTGTATTTTGTAAATGGAAGAGCAAATTATATATAGCATTATTTTGCTTTAATTATGTTGTATATTTCTAATTTCAACCACCCCCCCCCCCTTTTTTTTTCTTTTTCTCTTTTCTCCAATCAATTTTTCTTTATCTGTCACAGATTCTAAAATTCTCCTAATAGAAGATAGCCAACTCTAGAAAGCCAGTTTTGATTCTAACAGATGCAATCGCATGCATATGACCTAAATTTTATTGCATTAGACATGATTTTCATTAAAATGGCATAAACCTACAATCCTAGGACATCCGATATGACCTAAATTTTATTGCATTAGACATGATTTTCATTAAAATGGCATAAACCTACAATGTGAACTTTGTCTTCTCTTTAGTCCTGTACCTACTAACACAAATTCCGTATGGTTTGGCAGTGAAGGAAATTAACTCTACAAACAATAAAACATTCTTTCCAGTTCTCTTTCTTCCTTCAATTATGGGCTGTCTTAATATGAGAAATTCTCATGGATGAATTCTATTTTCAATTTGTCTTGGAACAGATTGGGACAGGGAAGGGAGAAAGCAATACAGTACTTGAAGGAGAACACACACATTTTAGAGGAAATCGAAAAGGTTGGACAGTCTGAACCTTCCATATGCTATTTGACTCGAGTGTATGGTAAACTAGGTTCTTGTTTTTCTTTATTGCCATGAAATGTGAGCTTGCCTTCTGCTTTATTCATAGCTTGTTACTTTCTTTTTTCCCACCATCTGGTAGAAAACTGCAATTCGAATTTACCTCGGTAGCCGAAAATTAGATATTAGTACTAGTATTCTAAATACATTGGTCACCAAGTGATAAATTGAAGCATTATTCTGGTCTCAGACAACAGTTGCTACATTCATCGGTGCTGAACGCCTGATTTGATAAAACTTTTTGAAGAGGTGCTTGTGAAGATACAAACATCTCATTTTGTATTTTGCAAATTAAAAAAAAAAGAGAGAATTGCTAGGGGTCTAATACTTTTTATCAATATTAGCCAAACACTTTGGACAACACCTTATTTTTATACTATTCGGATGTATGATTTTGAATTTAGTATTTAGGGCTTAGTGTTGGCTAAAAATAATATATTTTTAGTCATGCAGCATAGCTATCAAAAAATTATGTGCATATTTGTTTAGCATTGAAAAGCTAGGAATGTTTTTTGAAAGCACCTATAAAGATATATTTTTCAAAAATAGCTTGTGTTTTTCAAAGTTAAAATATCTAATATAGCTTTATATATTATTGAACATTTAATTTTTGTCTTTGTTACATTTATACCTACTAAATTCATTTTAAATATTAACAACAATTTTCCCAAACACAATTTTTGTAGCTTATGCTTTTGAAAGTCACTATCATTTTTATTTACCAAATATAGCTGTTACAATTTTGGGAAAACTAAATAAGCCACTTTTGAAAAGCCAATCTTTAGGTCATGAGCTTGTCTATGGTTAGAAAGAATTGTAGCCTACGAGGAAGAAGAATGGTTTTCAATTCCTAAAATAAAATTTAGAAGTGGTCTCAGCAGCTGTCAATTAGTCGGTTGGTTTCAAGGGAAAGCTAGGATTAAACAGATTAAGCTTTGTGAAGTTTGGCACTAGAATTCTTCCGGTTGAAAGTTTGCACATTTGCTTTATTCCCTAAAATATAGCAGTAATAACACTCAGCAACGAAATTGGGAGGGGTGTCTAATTAATCAAATGGCAATAACCAATAATGATAACGGAAGCTGTTTCACCATGATGAGTTGGGGGCATCATCTGGAACAGTAAAGCACTAATGAATAATTACTTCAATTATGACATCGTATACTCAGGAGATACCTTGCTGTATTACAAATTTGAATAAATGTGGACTGATATATTCTTTGCTATTATTTTGATGTAAAGTTGTAAACACTTTGCTGAAATTTTCCAATTGCCACATTCTAAAATTGGAAAAAAATAGTTTATTGCAATAATCAATAGATGAAAATTAGAAGGAATAAGATTGAGGAGCTCTTTATAATTTTTATATTTAGGGTAAATTACATAGACCACCTTTATAAAAGTAAAAACTTCTCTAAATGTTAGGTTACATGACACTCGCACCCTTATAAACATGAAATTAACCTTCCCTTTAGGAAGATAAAGAGGTGTTCATGTGTAACAGACTAGAATCTCGTTTGTGTTAGAATCTCCTGCATTGTCCCAGGCAGTACAGCATGTCCTACCTTCCCACTATGTACGAACTATATAAGTGATCTTTAAGTTGAACAAGTTCTGTTTGATTATATGGTCAACTGGTAAAAAAATGGACATATTTATATTTTAAGCTCAAGTTCTCTTGTATTGAATACCTGAGATTACTTTTTAAGTTATACAAAAAAAATGTGTAAATTAACTTGCAGGTAGTTCGGTCTTCATTGGTCGAGGGAACAAACCAAACAAACCTCGCATTCACAAAGAGCGGTCCAGTTCTCCATCAAGATGATGATATCTTTGATGAAGGTCAGTGAAGATAGAATTATTCCTTTAACAAGTTTTGGAGATAAATTGGTGAAGGTTTGCACTGGCCGGGGGCGGGGGGTTGTCTTACTCTGCGAAATTGATTAAATTGTTTCATTGGTTGATATTGATTAAATTGATGGGATGACAATCATGTGAAAGGCGAGCATTAGCCAGTAGATGCATGGGAAATACAGAAAAAGGGAAAAAATGAATGTGAAAGGTCTAGGAATGATGGTTCTTTCTATTCAAGTTGCTTATAAGCTATATAAGTGCTCAGTCATGGCCTCATGATTTCTATATTCTGCTGCCATCTATTTCCATAACTCTTCCCTATTGCATCAATTTCGTGATTATTTTTTGTTACCCGTTGTTTCAAAATAGGTTTTAATTTTCTTTTAGGAGATAATGAGAGCTGAGAGGAGGAAGAAGCTGATGACGGGCATTAGTGTTTCCAAATAGTCTCTCCCTATCCTTTTTAATATATTCTTTATCTTTTTTTATTTTTATTTAATAACACGTTCACACACCCTACACTAATTGCACAAACCACTAAACATGCTGATTGTTCACTCAAAATTGATCATTTATTTTTCGATTATGGTTATCAAGAAAAAGAAAAGTAAGACTTCCCCTAATAGATTCTCTTAAGCGGGTTGAGTTTCTCTCTTTTGTCCGTGGGAATTAATACGTATTGTGAATTAGTAGGATTTGAAGTATAAACTAGTTAAATAGTTGAAGAATGGTTCAACTAATTGACTTAAGCGATACAACAGTAAAATAAGACCAAAACTCTAAACCTCATATAGCCATGAACTTTCTATTTTCTTTGACTCCCAGAAGTTCTGAGACTTTTGTGCTCACTAGACTTCTCTGGAATCTCGTCCTCTCTGAACTCCGAGATCCTTGGCAATACCAAAATTTTGTCTTCTCAAATATTCAACATAGAAAAGCATTGCAATTCCGTCATGATAGTGTTAGTTGATTGAACTCCAGTTGCTGCTGCATCATAGCGAAGCAAAAACCAGAAAGCTAATCTAATTTTGACTCAGAGATATCTTATAACATTGTATTTTGATATATTATGTGTCTGTTATGACTTACGAGTTATCTGTACTTGTTGTCTCATCTATCCGAAGAATCAACAATTTTTTTAGTAATATGTATGGTTTGTTATTATAAAAAATGAGGGAATTGTTAGCTCTATGTTAATTTTAAATTGAGTTTTGATAATTAATATTATACATACATAATTTAAAGATTTTATTGAAATACTATTTAACTAATTGCTCAAGCGTATAGTTGATATAAGAATTTTAGCGTAATCAAGTAGGTATAGGACCCCTAAGGGGCACTTTTTGAAAAATAAGAGACCATAGATCGTAAGCTGAAGCTACCAGCTGTCCTCATAGGCAGAGATGTTACTATCCTTACACTTTAGAAGCAACGAAAGCCATCTCAAAAACCTACCTGAAAAGGCTGCCATATGCAACAGAAAGATTTTGGCTTTAAAAATGCAAGCGTGCTTATCAAGTTTAACTGTTTGAATTTTGAAACGAAGTATTTCTCTTTTGAAAAGAAATTAATATACGGATTTTTTATTTAAATTAAATAATCATATTATTTACAAATATCTATAAAATACAAATTTACGGATTTACGCAATGTATCACATCTCAAGTATTGTGACCTAAGCGCAATAAAGAGCATATCTCGGCGACTCAGCACCCGAGATATAACATACTCAAGATACACTTACAGAGAAAAAATGAGTCATAGTACCCGGGATGCGTTCATAGTGAAAAATGGGATACCTGAGATACATGTCTAATTATCTAGGTATCTCTGCACCCTAGATAACTAAGAGAAAAACTCTATAAAAATTTTTTTTGTTTTAATCATTAGTCACGTTACATCTATATCTCTATTCTCTGTCTTTATCCTTCTTTTTTATACTCATGGATAACAATAAGTTCTTTTTGTTGTAATTTATCCTAATGGGATAATAAGAAACTATGAGAAAATAGTGATTTTTGAATCTAATTCAACTATGATGTTGCGCACTTATCCTGTTGATTTTCTGTATGCGTTGAAGACAGTCATACTAAGCACATGGAGACAATAGGTTTCAAGAAGATTGAGTGAGTTGCATATAAATTTTTATCAGTGCTTTTGAGTAGAAAATTTACTAATAAGTTATTCTGGCTCGAAGTTGTTCAGCATGTGAGGGTAATGTCTGTACATGTTAAGCCAATGTCACAATATGTGATGGAGTGGTATGCTGCAGTTCGTGATGTGACATGTGTAATTTGCTTTTCATGATAATATCACAATTTCAAAATTTATATTATTCGAAATTTTAAAATTTGAGTTAATTATTTTTAATTGTTTATTATGATTTCTTAGAGGATCCATGCTCGATATTATCCTCTGTTATTCCATGGTATTGTTGGTAAAGAACAAGGTTTCAAGGTTCAAACAAGAAAACTTAGTAGTCAATCTTATCATGATACTTTTAAGGTTATGAATGTTTTAATTGATCCTAGGTTCTTCAAAATATGTACTACCATAATTCTTATAATGTAAGTAATATTTAAAATTATTCAAACAAAAAAATAAATTATTTTTGTATCTTTCGATGTACATTATTATCACAAATATTTAGATTTTTCTTTTTTGAAATAAAAAAGCTCAACACAATAAGGTGGAGCAAAAGAAAAGAAACAAAAACTCATAACGCTAAAATAACAACTCCTAGTCATCTCTGGCATTGCCATCAACAATCACAGAGTTCACCAATCCACTCATCATAACTTGTAAAGGATCTGTTAATAATGTCCACCACACTTGAACCTTGATTTTTGAAGATTCTATCATTTCTTTCTAGCCAAATTTTCCAGATGATCGCAAAAAAACCAACCAACCACCGCTTCCGTTCCATTTTTCTCGCTGATATATCCGTCCAAATTTCATAGTGTTGCTTGAGTGTACCTGGAATAGTCTATATCCTTCCAAGAGCGAACAACCAAGCACACCACACCTACCAAGTGAGCTCACAACCAATGAACAAGTGAAAAGTAGTTTCAATAGACTTATGACATAAAACACGCATGTTATCATTCTGGCCAATAACACATAATCTACACAGTCTTTTCCTTGTATTCACCCTACCAACCAGTGTAAACCAAGTAAACAACTCAACCTTTGGTGGGACAAATCCTCTCCAAATAGTACTAGTGAAGCTATAGCTTGTGATATCCATCGGAAGTACATCTGCCTGCAATACCTGCACAAAGAAGTTAGTAGAATAAACACATTTTTTTATCAAATTTCCAGACCACTCTGTCCTCTCTCTCAGTTGTCAGTTTCACTGATTGCAGAACCGCACGAAGCTGGTTTACTAGTTCCAACTCCCATTAAAATAACTCTCGTCGCCACTGGAAATTCTAAATCCACTCTAACCCATCCCAGAACCTATAATCTCCTATGACAGATCCTTGAAGATTTGAGACCGAAAAAAGTCTTGGAAAAGTAACTTTTAGAGCACCACAAGGCAACCAGCTATCCTCCCAGAAGCGGATTATCCTGCCATCTCCTAGTTCCATAGCCAAGCCTCTGATTATCTTCTCTCTCACTTATGTCTCCCTAATTTGTAGTTGACAAATATCCTTTCAAGGACTCCTTCTTGTAGGCACAGGCTGGTTACAAATCATCTCAGAAGGATTCATGTTATGACAGGAACATACAATTATTTTCCAAAGTGGAAAATCTTCTTTCGAAAATCTTCATCACCACTTGGATAGGAGCACTGTATTCCAAATTACCGCATCACCAACTCCCAACCTCTTGCCTTTTTGGGGGCCTGTAAAACTTCCCATTTCACTAGAGGCATCACGTCCCTCCCATCCTCCTTACTCCACAAAAAGCGTCTCTGTAAGGATATTATTTTTTCTGCTACTGCCTTCGACATTTTGTTCAAGCTGAGATAGTAAATAGGTAGGCTATTAAGAACAGATTTAATGAGAACCAGCTTATCCGCTTTATTCAAAGACTTTGCTTTTCACAGGCTTAGCTTTTCTTCTACCTTGTCAATCACTGGTTTCCATGTCTTGACCAGCCTCAGATTCGCCCCCAGAGAAATGCCAAGATATCTGACAAGTCAATACGCCTCTTTACACCCCAACAGTCGACACATCTATCGTGCCAAACTCTGCTCACAATTAACCGGAATCAAGCTAGTGGACTTCTCAAAATTAATACTCATCCCTGACATCATCTCAAAGCATCGTAGCAAATGTTTATAGTTTCTGATCGTCTCTTCTTTAGAAGGACAAAAAAGTATAGTATCATCCGCAAACTGCAAATGTGACAACTCAATGTTATTCCTTCCAACCAACAACGGAGTAATGCGTCTATTCCGTACCACCTCTCTAATCATCCTATGTAGAACATCCACAACAAGCATAAATAGAAAGGGAGAAAGAAGATCCCTTTGTCGTAGACTCCTTTCCATTTTGAAGGGCTTAGAGGGAGAGCCATTTATTAGGACCGACATAGACACATAACACACACACACACACACTCCTTTATCCACTCCTTCCATCTACGGCCAAACCTCATCTTCTGCAAAATAATATCCATAAAACTTCACTTGACTCGATCATAAGCCTTTTGGAAGTCTAGTTTAGTAATTGTCGAGCTCTTTTTCCTCAACTTCAGCCACTGTACAGTTCCACATGCAATTAATACCCCATCATGTATCTTCCTACCTTGCACAAAAGCACTATGTGTTTCTCCTACCAACCCTGGCATTATCTTCTGCATCCTCCGAACCAAGATCTTTGATATAACCTTATAAATATAACCTACCATACTAATCGGTCTAAGGTCCTTGATTTCTTTAGCTCCGACAAACTTTGGCGCCAAAGCCACCCAAGTAATATTCGCATCCCTAGGTAAACCAGCTGACTGAAAGAATTCCATCACTGTTGCAGTGAACTCCCCACTAACATCCTCCCAACACTTCTTAATGAAATTCATATTATACCCATCACTGCCTAGTGCCTTAGTTGACTCACAATCCCAAACTGCATCCTTAATTTCCTCATTAGACAGCATCCATTCCAACTATGCTGCCTCCTCCTCAGTTATCCGGTTAACCAGCCCAGTTATCTGATAGCAACCTTTAATCCTTGCTTGATTTCTCACTATCCTCCCATGAATCAGTAAGGACTCAATCTGATTGTTTCTCCTTCGAGCTGAAGCTAGATTGTGAAAATAGCAGATGTTCTTATCCATCTCTTTGGCATGTCTGGATCACGACATTTGCTTTCAATGTAACTTTTTTCTGATATACCATTTTTTACAAGAGCTCACCAACGCCCTCCTTCCTGCTTCCACAGTTCCATCAACAACCCCATTGCTAACCATCATCTACTTTATTTATCTCTTCAAACTTCATAATTTTCATATCCATGTCCCTAATATTCTCCTTATGCCATTTACCCAGCGGGACCGTCAAAGCCTTCAACTTGTCAATGAATTGTACGTCACCCAAATTCCTCCACTCTTCCTTCACCATCCTTAAGAAACATTCATGAGTAAACCAAGCATCCAGATCCGAAAAGGTCTCGGCTCCCTCCCAATCTTGTGATATCCATAATCAATGGATATTGGTCTGATAAACCTCTCGGGCCTTCTCTAAGCCTTGTTTCAGAAAACTCTTCCAACCACTTCAAACTAACTAGAACTCTATCAATGCGGCTACACGACTGACCCCTAAACTATGTGAACATACGATCAGCAAGTGCAAGATTCAAAAGCTTCATATCCCGAATCCAAGATTTAAACTCAGCTGCAATCACTGTCAAAGTGGTAGCTCATTTCCTCTCTTTCACTTGAACAACCTCGTTAAAGTCCCCCAAATAACAAAAAGGTACTTGACAAAGCCCAGATAAAAAGCTTAGCACTATCCACACGACAAGCTTCTCTTCCCTTTGGTGTGCACCATACACTAAACAAAAAACACACTTAAAATTATTTTTTAGCACCACGCCATCCACGCACAATCATCTCTCCCCTTTATAACAGTTGCTCCTCTGAAAAATCATTTTATCTCACATCAACAACAGCCCACCGGAAGCATCTTCCGACCCCACGTACTCCCATGCTACCACATTATTTTCCCACTGTTGCACTACCTCATATTTGGTTACTACTTCTTTCTTTGTCTCTATTAAACCTAACATATTTAATTGAAATTTTCTCCTAAAACTCTTCACCATACTCAATTTTTCAACTCCCCCCAAATCCCTAACATTCCAAGAACTAAAAATCATTTTAAACTAATTGTACACACCTTTTTGCGATTTTTTGGCCGACTTTTTCTTTCCTTTTCCTTCTATTTAGCTTGCTTTTTCTTTTGCGCAATCGCCTCATTCTGTGCTTGGAGTATAGCCATAATATCATCTTCCTCATTATACTGAACTACTCCAGATTCCACTGCCAACTCCCATGCCTTCATGTTTTCTTGCATTTCATCATCCCATTTGGTTTCAAAAGATTCAATCTCAGCTTTGCCGCCTTCAGATATTCTTGCATCTTCCAAGTCTTCTGCAACCCTCCCAGTCTCACCAGTCCCTCCCTCCACCATATCAAGCCATTCTTGTGTTGCATCTATCTCTTAGCCATCATCTTTTATCTCATTAGCCAATTCACCGTTTTCTAAACAACAACTTGAACAACCTTCCTTCGAATGTTCATCCCCATTATTCCTTACCCGAACTCCTGCACAACACCCTTCTCCCATATGCCTTCCTTCAATAGCATCATAAGCATCGTACTCAACTGTAAACCCACTCCCAATCTGTCTTCTACCAAAGCTCCGGTTGACCGCAGAGAATTAGCATCAACGGCCCCACGTCCGCCCCTCCTACTATTGCTATTAATTTCCACCTCAACCACCATTCCAGTCCTACCATAATCCCAAGATTCAGTTCTATCCGAATTAGCATACTCATTACTTGCTGCAAAACCCGGTTGATCAGCCCTTAGCACACCAGAATTGATTGACCTAACTGTTGTTCTTGCTATTTTCAAATTTAAAAATTGTTTCTCCACTCATTCAAATTTTCATGTTGAATTACAACTTTACCAGTCATTGATCCTCCTCTCTAACCGTCATCACCATCAAATCTGTTGCTGCCTCCCATTTTGACAGCCGTATATTACTGCTATTACCACCTTCGTGATTTCCAGGATCTCCCATAGCACATTTTCCTCCCATAGAGAACCCATCAATGCCTCCCAACACATCCTTCATCACACAAGACAGTAAGCCATCGACTTTAATTCCCGCTTCCTTTACGAACACATCGAATCCAACCGTGTGCATGTGTCAATCTGCATTTGTCCAACATTAAATGACTGACATGATTTTGTTGCATCGTCACAATTTACCATCTCACCCCACTGTTCATTGATTGTACGAAACGTAGCTTCTAACCAAGCATGTAACGGTACTCTAAAGCACTCGAGCCACACCCTTCTAATTTCGCATCGTTCATTCTCTTCCCACCTCCACACCCTATGAAAAAACTTCAACAGGCTGTTCCCGTTAAGTGCGAGCGCCGCTTCCATACTACGAATGCTATCAAAGGTTAGTAAGGGTTTGTATGCTTCCATCTCACAAACCTTGACCACCACATCAGGCCACTCCTTATGAGCTGTCGCGTTCAACAAACCAAAGTCTATAGCTGTCTTCATGGTACCGATAATATTCTTCTGTAACCAGCTCAAGCCACCAAGACGTCTATCTTCTTTGTCCCACATTTCCATGCATATCCTTTCCAGTGTCCATGTTTTTCCGTTCTTCCGATTGATCCCCTCCCAGAGCACTAGTTTTTCGATGTTCCACAACCCCATCATCAGTCCGCTTAATCGTAGTGTCCACAACCACCGCCTTCTTCCCCTGGTCAATATCCCGTCTATACCTCGCCTCTCCCGCAAAATTTTTTTGACCTCGCAATCACATTCGATTCATTTCTGAAATTGCTTTCAAAGCTCCTCCCTTTGTGGTGTATCGTACAAACGCAAAAAGGTAGATCGCACCATTTCTCATCTTCCTTGATAGATATATGTCAATGATCTGCATGAAAACAAGCTAAACAATTCATGTCTCTTCTGGTAACCCATCCATAAAAATGCTAAAGAATTCCTTCTCCAAATGGACGTACTCTTCTCGGTTCCAAATCTTTGGATGCTTGACTTTGGATTGTGACTGCCTAGACCTACCCAACCTGTGCTTCCCCAACCCATTCTCTCTCGCTCTCTTTCTTGCTCTCTCATGGTCGGAGTATAACTGATAACAATTTTAGAAGCAAACTATATTCATGTCATTCATATATTTGTTCGTTGTGGTGAATTCTAATGATTGTACTCCTATATTTAAAAATTTATTACAAAATCTACAATTAACAAATTACAAACATAAAATCATTTTCAATTTACCAATAGATGCTGAAACTATTAAGCAAATGTTAGTTGATGTCCTGTTTGTTAAAATATGTACTTTACCGTTTATAAGTGTAAAACATTTTTTTTGTTTATACAAATAAATTTGTAAAAAGTGAAATTGTTTGATTCATTTAATTTTTATTTATTATATTCTAGAAAATTTTATGTGGATTAGTTGGTATAATAACCTCAGTGGTGAGCACTCAAGAGTGGTGGTTTTATTCATGTTTGTGTTGGTACACCAGTCTCTCGTGTTTGAAACATGTTTTACTATTATATGTGTAGAGTTAAGTGTGTTGATACCATTATAAGGTATGTTTGTCATGTATGTTTTTATTTTTCTATTATATGTAATCATATACATAGATAGGGAGAATTTTTTTATTCATATTTGTAATTGTGATTGTGATTTTGTTTATTTAATATAATTATCGGCTAAAAGTTGTTTCTCACTCAATGGGAGTAATATATTCATTCTTGATGATTATGATGTTACACAAGTGCTTCAAAAAAAGTTCAAAATTTTTGCAATAGTATCCATCTATTTCACAGGCAACTTATAAATTATTTTTATACTTTTATTGTTTGGCTATCAAATGTTATTTGTAACGTATTTTTTCTTGCTTTAAATTTTATGATAAACTAATGATTATATTAGTTTTTAATCATGTTTGCTTATTTAAGTAATTGTTCTATTAAATGTTGTCATTCTACGATTATACAATATTAGAAATACTTATCCCAAAAATGATAAACATGAAGCTAATGTTTATGGTTGATGTTAGGTCAGTTGGATATGAATCACGTTTATCTCTACATTTTCGTGCAATATGTGATGATACTTGTATTATCAATTTTTTTAAGATGCTACTAATGTTAATGAGGAAAAGATTAGAATGATTCTAAGGAATTTATAAATTGATTGTTATGATTGTCTGTTTGATAAAAAGATTACTTAGATACATATTTTTCATGGTGTTTTTAAAGTTAAGCTGTTATGCTCATGTAGAATGCTTTGTAAATTAGATGTTTCTAAAAAACTCAGCAATCCCTTACATATTGGAAGTTAATAATACTATCCATCTATATTCTCATGCTACTATTGATGTTTTTAGTAATATCTCACGTTTTTCACCAGTTTCAGTTTTGAATTGCAAAGCTTTAATTTGGTATATTGTTAAAAATGATTAATCTTTTCCATTTCATATCAATACTATTTCACTTCTTATTATAGTTAATTGTTATGGCTTGTGATATGTTAACTTATTTTTTTTATGGGATCCATTTCTAATTTGTTAAACAATTCAACTAAGTATTCTTTAAATTTGTCCTTCATTCAGCCTTTTTATTACATTAATTTAAAAAAATTAAAACAAACACATCAAAATAGATTTATTATTATTTTTTATTTAAATACAAATATACAAAAACAGATTAACTAAAATTCAAATTCAAATTTTAAATTTAAATCTTATAAATCCTAACAAATCCTAAATGAGATCCTAAATATTCCAAATCAGATTTTCATCACTAGTAAAATCTTCCTTCCGTAAAGTCTAAAACTGTAGCGCTTCTCCCTCCTTATCTGTGACCGCTTTCGTCTTCTCCCGCGTTGCGCACCTCTTCTGCGACGATCTCCTCCTTCTGCAATGTGCTCCTCCTCGCGACGCGCACCTCTCTCACGATGCGCGCACATCCCCACACCTCCTCCATTGATGGGCTCCTCCCCGTCCATGGTCTCCTCCCTCGCATCACGCACAACCGCCTCCTCCTCTTGTGCCTCTCCTGTTTCCTACTCCACATCGCACTTCTTCTCTATCTTTGGTAGTTCTGCTTGCAAAAATCTAAAAAAATTTGGTCGAGTTCATTCATGAAGATCAGTTATCCTTTTTTTTTTCGTTTAATAAAAGGTTATATTTTTTTCAATTTATGTATAATATTGAATATGTCTATGTTTTATTTTATTTTTTTTAATGTGTTTGTGATTATAATTTTTTTTACACTCATATATCTGATTTTGGAGTTGTAATGTTAACTTAATTTAGATGTGTCAATATTTAATTTTGGATGTATTTATGTTGTTCATTATGTTCTTATGTATATATATAAGTTTATTTACATGAGTTTTGGATGTGTTGATAAAATATTTAGAGTGCATTCTTATAATATTAGATATGTTTATGTTGTTTATTATGTTGTTATGTACATAATATATAAGTTTTTTTACATGAGTTTTGGATGTGTTGATAAAATATTTAGAGTACATTCTTAAAATTTTGGATGTGTATTTGAGTTTAATTTATCTGTGTTCAATATGTAATTTAGAACTACAATGACAATAATTTAAATGTGTTAATATATAATTTTAAATGAGTTTATGTTGTTTGTTTAATTTTAGATATATTTTTGACATGAGTTTTGAATATTTTGAATAAAAAAATTAAAGTGACTTTAATTGATTTTGAAAACTTCACTGATTTTTTAAAAATTAGTACACTAGTTGTTACAAGTTTTATGGTTTGATTTGCAAAAAATCAATGTATTGCAAGTGGTTACAAATTTTACGGTGATAAGTATTAAAATTAAAAGTGGTTCTTCAAAAATAGGAAATATGATTAATTAAAAAATTAAAATAATAAAATATTAGATGTAAAGGCTAAAAAAGGCTGAATTTTATTGTACAAATAGCATTTTCCTTTGTTAAATAGTTAGTATCATGTTTAATGAATGTCCAGATATTTAGCAGTCCCTTTAATAGTGAAACAGTATTGTTGTACGTCACAACTCATTAACTATTAGGCAAGAACTCTAGATTACATTCGATGGATGTCAAAAAGATAAGGAAAACATAGAACAAATGGATGAATATTATATGGCAAATTCTATGGTATGGTCAGTTGAAGACATCCATACGTCTGGATCTTACGTGGACTTGGCATGCTATGAATGCATGCAAAGGGGACCAGCAATGTTGATGCTGCTGAGCAGGCAGAATGGCTGACACAAGCAGTGGGGTGCATCCTTTTGGAAGGCTTTTCGGGTGGGATTACCGAGGTAAAGATAGGTAATTAATTTAATGATGTAACTTACTTTTTTTTTTGGGTGATGGGCCGAAGAAACGCACATGGACTATTTTTTTATGATTGATTTGAGTTTGGATGTCCAATAGAATTTAAAGAGGCTGGGAACATCAGAACCACAAACGAAAAAAAAGGCTAAGTTCACCAAAAATAAAATCCATGAGCATCCAAACAGAGAAGTTAACATTAGTGAAGGCATAAAAAAAATCATGGTTGGAATAAGCGAATAAGAGTTTTAGGGTGTGTTTGGCAAACACGTTATAATTGAAAAAGCACGTTTCTCCTTCTTGGAAACTTTAAATTTTTGTTTGCCTAATTTTTCAATTTTTTGTTTGGCTAATTTTCCTTCATGAACGTAGAAGTGTTTTTGCATTCGAGACCACATTTACAAGAAGCAAAAATTTCTTAACTTCTGTGTTTAACTAATGGACTTTTAGCCACTAACGCTTAAATTTATTTTCCTTTCACTTATTGTATTATCTATATAATTCCTATTATTTCTTTTTACATTACCTTTTTTAAATTTTTTTATCTGTATTTTTTTAGAAACATTTTTGTTTAATATTATACACTTTTATAATTGTGATTTTTGTGTATTATTTTTTTATAATGTGATTTATTGATCTCGTTAGGTAATGTAAAATAAATGAAAAAATTATTCATGAATAACAAGTGTAAAAAATTTTAACATATTAAAAAAATAACTAAAAATATACTATATAAAAAGGTTATTAAAAAATAGTTAAAAAAATGAAGATGTATTAAAAAATAATATTATAATTTGATATCATATCCTCTTTAATAATTATCTATCTAAAAGCAATTTTAACTAATATTATCCAAATAATATTTATTTTATCAAAATAAATTTTGGTATAGAGTTACCAAACATGAATCATATGAACGCAAAGTTACTTCTATTTGAAATCAATTTGATAGAATCACTTTTATTCGAATTCTAGTTTGACAAACAACAATCCAAACACACGCTTAGTAGTTAGTTGCATAGGGTTAACCTCCAAAAATGCCCCTGAATTATTCAAACGTTGGCAAAGATGAACTCGAATTTTGCTTTTGAAAAAAATGCCTTTTAATAATTTAAAGACAAAAAAATGCGTAACAATTAATTTGTATTTTCGAAAAATATGTTAGAGATTGAATTTTGATGCGAGTTTTTGCAAGAATGATTAGAAAAATGAGATACTATTATTCTTAATATTTGGTGAGTTTTTTGCTAAGTATGTATCTTTTGTATCTTTGAAACGTATTATTGGTTAGTAACAAAAAATTAAAAAAGAAACATATACGGAACGAAAATTCACCAAATTTTAAAGATAGTAATACCCCATTTTTGTATGCATGTTTACGAAAAATCACATCAAATTTTAATCTCTAATGTATTTTTTGAGAAATACACTTTTACTGTTAGATAATGCTGCAAAAAATCTAACATTAAGTATGTATTTCTCCAAAAATACATCCGAGATTGAATTTGGATGTGTTTTTAAACAAACATAAATGAAAAAATAAGCTGTCATAATTTTTAAAATTTAGTGTTTTTTGCTAGGGATAAATTTTTTTTTTGTGATTTTTTTAAAGTAATATTGGTTGATAACAAATATAATACAAAAAATATATGCTTAACGAAAGGTCACCAAATTTTTTTTTACATTTCATATTATTGATGAACACAAGATTAGTTCCACCAGTGATTCATCGGTTGACCTAATGAACCAGTAAACCAGTAGACAGATCGGTTCGATCACTAGTTCAGTCTTGACAACTATAATGTTGGATAGGAAGGTAGATGTGTTTAGTGAAACTTGGTGAATAAGACATACTTTCACTAGTTTGGGCTTCTTATGTTCATCTGGTCTTTGTGCCAAATTATTTTCTTATAATAAAAAATATATTACATTTCTTGGAAGCACGTAATGTTAGTTTCTATTTTTGTATTGCATCTGATATGTTCTATATGATAAGATACTAATTTGATGTTAAAATAATGTATATGTTGGGTAAGTATGAAATAGCGTCGGTCTAGTGTTATTTATAAAAGTAAGGTGTCATTATTGTGGTATGTACAACGAGTATTTTTACCCGTAATAATATTACGAAATATTACGGGAATATAAATTTTTTAAAGTTACAGTCCACTTTGTCCTGGGAGTATAGATTATGCATGGCATAAAATATTTATAAAATCAAAGTACTTTTACAACTAAAGTCATAGGTTGACAAAAGTCTCATCCTAAAAAGACCAAGGTATCTGTAGATAAAAAATCAAATAATAAGATTGTTAGTTATTATTTTTACATGTAAAAATCTAATTTATTATTAATAATTGATTTTGACATTCGTTTACTCAAATTTAAAACAAATTAACGTATATAATTTCTCATCTAATTATGTTAAGTCTGTTGCACGAATAGAAATAATTAGGTTTTTATACTTGCTATTTGAAAATAAAATTTTGGGATAAGTATTATTTTGGTCCCTCACGTTGATGGTCGGAATCGAACCCGTCCCTGGTGTATATTTTGATTTAAAATTATCCTTAACGTGTTTTTTGTATTAAAATCGTCCTTTTTAATTTTTTTTGGACAAAAATACCCCCCACTACCATCAACACCTTTACCTCCATCACCACCAGTACCTTTACTCCCACCACCACCACCACTAGCACCAGCACCTTTACCTCCACCACCAAGAAAAACAACATCAATAAAATCAACACAAATTCAACAAATCCACAAATCAGAAATTCAACAAATCAACACAAATTCAACAAATCTAGAAATAAAAAATTCAACAAATCAACCCAAATTCAACAAATCCAGAAATAAAAAAATTCAACAAATCAACCTAAATTCAACAAATTCAACAACCAAATCAAAATCAGAAGCAGAGGCAGTCACAAATGCAGAAGCAGAGACAGTCATAGAATCAGAAACAGAAACTCAAGCAAAAGCAAATGTAGAAGAAGATACTGATGCAGAAGTCGAAGCTGCAGAAGTAGATGCAGCAGAAGAAGAAGTAAAAGAAGCAGATGTAGCAAAAGAAGAAGCAGATAAAGCAGATGCAAAACCACCGGCGCTTGGCCACCCATCCCCAACAGCGGCGACGGAGCGTCCAGGGACCGACGACGCACTCCACCCTCGGATCCCTCTCTCTCCTCGGCCACTCATCACCCGCGGACCGGCGATGGAGCATGTGCGGACCAGCTCAGCCTCGGATCCCTCTCTCTCTCTTCTTTGCGCACCGCCCTCCTTGCGTCGTTCTCCTCTTCCTGGCGACGGTCCTCCCTTCCACCGGCGCTCCCTCTCTCTTTCCCCTCTTATCTTCTCCCGCGTCGCAGCCCTCTCCTTTCTTCTTTCTTCCGGCGGCGGCGACAGCAGCTCCAAGCTTCACCAGCGCTGTCACCTCTCCCCCCTTCCCCTTCCCTCTCTCCCTCCCTTCCCCCCTTCGAATTTCCTTTCGGCCCCCCACCCCCCAAAAACGCGTTTTCTCCCCCCAACCCCCAAAACGTGTTCTTTTCTTTTTTTTTTAAAAAAAATTATAATTTTTTATTAAAGTAGGGGTATTTTAGGAATAAAATTAATTTTTTTTAAAAAAGGACGATTTTAATACAAAAAAATACGTTAAGGATGATTTTCAATCAAAATATACACCTGGGACAGGTTCGATTCTGACCCTCAACATGAGGGACCAAAACAATACTTATCCCTAAAATTTTATGTCTCTGTATATATAAAAATACAGTTAGATATTAACATAAAAAATTATACCGATAGTTATAAAATTAACTGAAAATTGATTTTCTTAAAATAATTGAATCTTGAGTCCAACTTTTAATTATAATATTGGTATTCTCTCCAATATATATGTAATAAGTATTTGAAAGAAGAGAAGTAAAAAAATGAATTAGAAAGATAAGCATTGAAAATTTAAGACTAAAAAATTTTGTATGTAATAGTAATAATAATAATAATAATAATAATAATAATAATAATAATAATAATAATAATAATAATAATAATAATAATAATAATAATAATAATAATTTATATTTGAATTATATTATCTTGTTAATCGTATTTTTTGTAGAACGAAAACATGAAAAAGAATAGAGAATGAGAGAAAAGAGAGAGAAAGATAAAGATAAAGAATGAGAAGGAGAGTTAGAATTTGTTAATTTAGCAAGAAAATTTTTTATTTTAATTGTAAAAAAATATCGGATGACATAGTCTGATTTGTTAAATTGCTGATATAAAATACAAATTACATATGGAGTCAAAATATTAGAGAGAAATAGAAAAATGGAGAGAGGTAGATGAGAGAATTTAGGAAGAAAGTTTTATTAATTTAAAAAAAATATTTTCTCTCAATTTTAATAAGAAAGTATCATGTTTTTTCTTTGATTATAAATTCCGACAGTAATATATGATATGTAATGTAGGTATAATTCAATTTCAATTTTAAATTTTCAATTTTAATTTTAATGCAACTGTTAGAATGTTATGTTGCACATCTTGCTTGTCAAATTAGTTATCAGTCATTGATATTGATAATGATATATACAATAGATAGAGTTGTCGAAGGAATGATAGACTTAGAGAAAGGAAGAGGTAGGAGGGGAGAATTCTTTAATTTCGGAGGGAAAGATTTTATTTCAATCGCAATGAGGGAGTGACATGTGGCACATTTTGGTGGTAATATTAGTGAGGAGGAGGATAAACTTCTTTAATTTTGACACGGAAAGACTTAATTTCAATTGCAATGAGAAAGTGACAAGTGGCACATTTTGGTTGTAAAATTAGATATGTGTAATAGATTCCAATTGCATGTGTTGAGGCGAGGAATATCTAATCCGCTCTCAAGTGTTGTTGATATCGAACTCTCTAGAGGACGTTTGTTGTGAGGAAAAACTGCGTTGTAAGTGTGCACGGTTGAACACGAATTCTTTTGTTCAGTGTTAACATAGCTGGAAGACTCGTAATGAAGCAGAGATATGTGGTTTGCAACGTAATGATGCGCATCCTACATACCGCCGTTTCTGTTTGGACGCTAGATAATTTCATGGTTAGCTGATGTGTTAATGCTTTGTGCCAGGTCAGCCTATTATGAAGAATGTTAAGGCTCGACTGTAAGGTTAGGGCGTACGACAGTATTGTCCACAATTGATATGCACTGGCATGTTGACTTCGCTTTGACATCCGATGCGTACGGTTTAGGGTAAGGTGTGGCCTTGATGATGCAGAACGAAATTTGCAGGTTGTCATTGTAGTTTTGCAAGTGCATAAACTGCTGCAGCAATCCACGACTACTTTGGTGGATTGCACTGGTCTGGTTTTTTCTCATGTCAACACGGATAAGATGACATAAGCGAGGTACACATTAGTAAATTCTTGTCAAACTGGATACGACGTTTTACATACAAGTCTTTGCCGATGTTTGCGTCGAGATGTAGCACAGTCTATGTTTAGCATTTTTGATATTACAAATGAGGCTGTAATGTAGGGTACAGTTCTCTTGTTGAAAGCATTTTTATGAGCGGCATTAGTTTTTTATGAGCGGCATTAGTTCGATTGGCCTGCGATGGAATGGAATGTCGGTTTCATGTTTTCACCCCCACCATGAAAACTTCGTATTCATTCGAACTGAATTGTTGATATAGTGGGTGTTGGTAAAAAATAATTAAAATCGAAGAAGGGAGTCATTTGAAGATTGGTGAGTAAGCTTTCAGAAGGAATGTGATATCGAAGAAGTCTTGCGTTTAGGGACATCGAGTTAGAATCCGATCAAATTAGCAAGTCGAAGAGTTATTCAACGAGGAAGATCAAAGACCTTAACATCGAAGGTTATTTTTCAACCGCGACATGATCAAGCTAAAGAGTGGGAACAGTTAATTCTTGTTTTTACACACGTGGACGTTAAGTTTCAATTCAATCGGTCAAGGAGTGGCTATAAATAAAAGAAGGCTCGAAGATACAAGGGTTGGAACTGTGCTTCTTTGTGTTAATTTTCTGTAGGGTTCGTACCACATGTCTTTACTTTCCATTTATCTTTTCTGCAACAGTCATCGTCATACCATGTCGTGTTTTTTGTATCAAGAACAACAGTAACAGGAAAAATTGGTGTACGAGAAGGTTGATGAAATATAATGACAAGATAAATTAATAATTTCTAAAAAAGGAAAACAAGAAGATAAAGGCAATTTACGCTAATGAATCAAATCCCTACCAAAATTACGCAAATTTTCCAAACTTAAAAAGGCTCCCTGAATATCCAAATAGGGTTCTCTATACGAATCGAACTGATAAATTCGATTAACACAAATACGTAGTAAATCGAAACCAGAGAAGTCTAATTATAAATGAAACATTCCCTTACCCTATAAATCGAATCTAACGGATCCAAATCAGGTTAGCTTACTATTTTAAGCAAACTAGGGTTATCAAATCCATTGAATTCGGTGTATGATGATGCGTAGCCCTTTAGGTACAACGAAGTCATTTATAGTCGATATAATATGTTAGGCACCATTCGGTTTCATCCTTGTGCAATGCGAAAATGGCGAAGAATGTTTAAGGCTCGTTTGATAAAATTTTATGATTTGAAAATAAGCTATTCAATTAAATTGTAAATGATAATGGCTTTAAATAAACTTTTAGCATTTACTCTTGATGGATTAATCCATTTAACCAAACTTTTAAACCCTTTTTTTTAAAAAGTGTTTTGCATAAAATGAAATAACTTTCTTGGCGTAAAATATAAATAAATTTATTAAAAATATACTTACTCAAATTTCAAAGATAAGACTCTTCTACATAATTAACAATGTAAAGGTTATTTTATTTCTTGCGAGCAATTAACAAAATAATCAAATATACATGTAAATACTTATGTTTAAACCCACAATTTAAAATAAATTACTCTATATTATCAATAATAATTTAAAGGCCAAAAAATTATTTTATTTCACATATTCCAAAAAAAAATCTAACAACATATTCAGTTACGATACTTCTTGAATAGTTATTTATTTATTAACTTAAAAATAGCATGTAAACTAACGTATATTAGTACTCTTTTTAAGTACTCTTAGTAATAAGATTATTATGTACGAATTGTTAACCATTTTTTTTGGGACAAAGTGAGTCCAGAAAGTGCTTATCTATAATAATCATGGAAACAATAGCAAGATTATTGAGACTACTTAAAAAGTGTAGTGAAAGAGTATGTCAAGTGAATACGGTCTATAATAAAGTTGGCATGGTATATGTTTAGTTCTCCCTCTTATAGAAATATTTTCACAAGTTATTAATTTGTCCTTATTAAGATTAAAAATTTAGTATAACTTGATATATTAATAAATATATACATTTATTAATTTTTTAATATCTATATTGATTATAATATTTTTAAAATCAAATAAAATTATTTCTTAAACACAACTATTATCAGTCATGCTTATGCAACATTTTCTTTAAAATTATCTTTTAAAAAAACATTTCAAAAAAAATTTATCCAAAACAAAAACTTCATTTTTAAAAGTTTCTTTTAAAAATGCATTTCCGCCCGAGGAATTAATCACTAATTGCCATACCTGAATGGGTGGAAAAAATAAAACTTATTTCATGAGGAAATAAAAATTGAATATTGGCTTCAATGGGGACCATTTGATTTGATTGCGCAGTTGCCAAGGTTTTATTCTGCATGACCATTGTTGCTTTGGGACCACGCTTGTGCAGGAGTCACGTGAGTGTGACAGATACACAAGGAAGAATTGAAATGGACAGTAACCTAGCTTAATAAGGCATCTAACTAGTCAGTTTAGGCTGAGAGAGAAACAAATCCATGGTTAAATTAAGTTGTATGAGTGTGCCACCGACATTGCTGGACCTACCAATGTTGTTACTACAAATACCCATTATTTGGATGTCACATAGCGGAGAGAAGTCTTTGCTGTCCTTTTTTGGTTCTTGTTGAGGGTTAGGGAGGATGTGGTTCCCTTTTTATTTGGTTAAGGTAGGCAAACAACCTGGTATTTACACCTCATGGATTCATTGCAAAGCCCAGGTCGACGGTGTTTGCAACGCTATTTTCAAGGGTTTTCGTTCACGCGAGGAAGCACTGAAATGGCTTCACACCGTGAAGAGGTGGTTGTGGAGAGATTGGCCCCTGATGACAGTGATCGTGTGTTCAGTTCGACGACGGACTTCGTCAGGGAGAGACAATTCTCTCCTCAAGCAGGTGCTGTCTCATTTGGGGAGTCGTCATAGTCGGATACTGTTGTTCGAAGGTAATATTTCTAACTATGCGAGGATGGTTTGCGTGCGTGGTGTAAAATTTGAAGTTCCTAATTTGAGCGTGTTGCGTTGTCCTTGTATGAAGGGGTGCATGGCAGGCGGAAGACTTCCTCTATGTCGAGAATATGGAAATGTTACTAGCATGAGTGTGTGCTTCAATTGGTGTTGGGCCTTTCCTGTTTTATCGACGAGATACCAGTGCGCCGGACATGGGTCCACTGGTGGGGTTTGCTATGGTTCTTCCTTCAAATCCTCAAGACTTGGCCATAACAGCTGATGACAAGCTAAGCATGTTTGAGCAGGATGCTCGGGAGGACGCTGCGTTTCGAAGGATTCAAGGGGTGTTAAATACGACAGGAAAGAAGATACTAGACTATAACTACCGCGTCATGATGCGTGTTCAGAAGCAGCTTGAGGACCTACGCCATCAACACGCATACAGGGATCGTGACCGCATATATCAACTTGAGATGGAGAATGCCACTTTGAAGGATCAGGTTGCCGTATTCAACATGTTAATATGAGAGCATCTTCAAGTGTCATGGTTAAAATTGTATCCACATGGACAGTTTCAAGGTAGATTTTCTGTGACTTAACTATAATGTTTAGTCAATGAGTTACGTGAGCGTTTAGGGTGGATAGTTACATGTATTGCCAAGCATGTAAATTACATATGGTTCTTGTTTAGTGTATCATCCATGATGCTGCAGCTTTTTGGTTGGGAGTAGTCCAATCAATGTGAGTGTTAATTATTTTGTGCCACTCTACTGGGACGAAAAAACCTTTAACATTGGTGTTAACGCGTTATAATATGTGTTTTTATTCCTGTTAAAAATGATAAGTTAAATAAAAAATTAACTACGAGTAATCAACAAAATATAAGGAAAAATTTTTCTAAATGACCGTTAGAAAGATTTAATTATTAATATGGATTTTTAATACCAAAATTATTAAGAAGGATTAAATCTTTTTTAATATTTATGATATTTTAAAAAAAGCACCAACTCTTGAGATAATTATATCATTAATTAATTTTTTTATTTATTTTTCATATTTTTATGTTAATAAGTTTCATTTCACCCGAAATTTTAGTAATTTTTATTATTTTTTATTTTTTTATTTCTGTGATCTTCAATATTTTTTTCTATTGTTAATTAGAGAAAAAAGGATGAAAGATCACAAAAATAAATAAAATAAATAAAAATAAATAAATAACTACTGAAAATTATTAAAATTTTAGGAAATATATACACCCTAACAGCAAACTTTTCGATGGAGTCCAACGAGGTCATCAACACGGGGTCACCATAGATCGACCTGAACTGAGATAGTAGCTCGTTATTCCTAAACTCCCGAAGAAGGAGCTCAAGGTTTTGGACAAGTTCTAGCATTGTGTGCTTTGATTGAAGAAACCTCTTCACCACGCTGTTAATGCCCTCACGCCGCGATGTTGTCCTGAATCCAGCACAAAACTTATCACGCAAGTATGCGCTGGCCCACATCTCCCTCTTCCTATACACCTGGTTCCCTCACAAGGTGTCATTCAATCCATACTCAACCGATGCTTCGGCCCACTCGGTCTCAAAGTCATCGACCCCATGTCTGCATACAACCACCTGTTGAATAACTGGCGTAAAGCCACGTCCTTGACGTTAGATGTAACTTTCTTCTCAATGTGCCATGCACAAAGTCGATGGGTTGCATCTGGAAAAACTTTTCGAACAGCCTCCCGGATCGAATCATCTCCGTCAGTAACAACAACCGATGGCACTTTGTTGCACATGACCTCCAAAAAATTCTTTAGCAGCCATGTATATGATGTGATGCTCGTGTCTAACACCAACCCAAACCCAAATATATAAGTTTGCTTGTGATTATTACAGCCAGAAATAATAACTAGCGGCCTGTTATACTTGTACTTCTTATATGTTGAGTCGAATGCAAAGACATCGCCGAAGTACTAGTAGTCAAGCCTACTTCCACTGTCCACCCAGAATACATTCGCAAGCATGTCATCCACAGTAATATTATACCGCGCCATAGACATCGGGTCGCATCAACTTTTCCCTCCAGGTACACTATAGCCGAATTCTTATCCCTGTCGGTTATTCTAGCATGCCTACTCCTGTCAACGTAGTTATAAGCATTCTTCTTCAGGAAACCAACTAGAGAATACCCATCGGCAATGCCAGCCAGGTACTGCATCATCTTCGATGTCAAGATTCCACACCCTTGCATCCCATTTATTTAAGCTTTTGCCGCTTCTGTCATGGACTGAAAATTTGGAATTAGCTGGACCATGCCATGATGTGTGAGCACATGGTTGTGCTTCGTGATAACCTTCTTCACCCTCCAGATGTTATTGCTCCTGTAAAGGTATATTCACATCCTCGCCTCACAATTTGTCATTGTCTCCAGCTTGTGAGGCATCTTCCTATCCACCCGATTATAATGTTTCCTATGTCTAAGCCCTTTCCTATTGCAAAAAAATCTTTGCCTAATTAGGTTCTCTCCTCCATCCTTAAACATATTCCCTTTACAAATTCCAAAACCATGAAACCTACCGAACTTCTGATAGAAATCATATGCATTTTCTTCCGTTAGAAGTACCTTTCTTAATATGTTGTCATCAGAAAGAGAAGCAACATCGCCATAATCAACACCATCGTCACTCCGTGTGTACAACACATCTTCCAAGTTGATTGTTGCCATCTACAAATTCACTTGCATAAGTCGTGACACACACAATCATAACACACCAAAACCAAGTACTATAGATATTCTCTTATGTACATTTATAGGTATCGTTAAACTCGTGCATACCTGAATCCCTAAACCCAACCTACTTCAATGTCTACCCACTAAATGATATTACCTAAATCCAACACCACAGAGTCTTAACACAGGCCTAATCTATATCTGCACAAACACATACTAACATACCCACTGCCGGCCAAAATCGGGCTAACATTGCAAGATATTTTGTATTGGTCAAAATCTAGAACGCAGAACATACAGGTCACAATTCAAAAGCCACATTAAATCAAATTAGGGATTTATATACATCATCAATAAACCCCTGGGAATGGAATCATAATCACTAGCAGCTAAATATCACCCTTCAAATTCCTATAGATAGAGGCACCAGAACTTACCAATCGCGCAAGACTCTGAACATGTATGAGATGCCCTCCAGTGCTGGCCAGCTGATGAAAACCACTGTATCCAATATCCTTCAGGGACAAGGACATCCATATCCCAACTGTTGCACCGTCCGATTATTATGGCTAGGGTTCCCACGCTCCTTCCCTTCAACCGTGCTTGATGAATGTGTTTCCCTCTCAAGGTTTCCTTTCCACATTTACAGTGACATTTTCTTATGTTAATCTAGATTCAAGAACCTCTGCCTCCGACCCGATATCCTATTTTTACTCATGTTAACTTGTTCTTTGTTACTGGGTCCGCATCAATAAGGCTTACTTTGGCTCCTTGGTCATTTAAACAAATGTCAACACAAAACAAACCTTCACTCAACAATAAAGCCCAACTTGCATAGCCCAACACTGTCGAAAAATCCCATTGGCCCACCAACTATGTTCTCCAAAAAATTATTTAACCACTTCCTTCCATTAACAATGACACTTAGCAACTAATCCTCTGCAACTTATATGACCCACATCTGAAAAGCACTTCTCTTTCCATCTTGTGTCAGGAATTCTTTGTTCGTATTGACTGCCCAGGTCCATCTAATACCACACGTGTCGTGCGATGGATACATGCATATGGCATCTATACCTCTGGATGTTTCCTTCAATCCATACCATAGCCTTTGCCTATAAAAGAAGAGATAAAGAGATTCAATTGTTTGTTTAATTTTGTTAACAGAAAAAGTTATTATAATTTTCCCAAATAAAAAATCTCTTGTGCGATAAATAATTTATGGCTTTCCATACAATTGCACGAGTCAAGTGCTAGTAATAATAAATAAATAGATAGATAAATATGTGTGTTGTTGGGAGGTGGGGTATTATTTGAATATAGTCCAACCCAACATAGCAAAAAAATTACCAAACTTAATTACCTGCAAATCACTCTCGACATAACTTGTTAGTTTGCTCACAAAAGATAGCACAATATATTCTTGGTAATTATGTTTTATTAGCTATAAATATCAAGTCAAATCAGGCACTAAGAAAGCATTTGGTAAGGGACATTGAGATTGAGACTAAGAAACTAAAATTCTGTATTATGGATT
Organism: Arachis hypogaea; assembly: GCF_003086295.3. Classification (NCBI taxonomy): domain Eukaryota; kingdom Viridiplantae; phylum Streptophyta; class Magnoliopsida; order Fabales; family Fabaceae; genus Arachis; species Arachis hypogaea. The sequence goes on from NC_092038.1 coordinate 29,877,051, forward strand.
TGTTTGGGTGATCTTATGGAAAAGTAAAAATAATTTTATGTTTGGATATCTCATGCAAAAAGATCTTCTTATCTATCAATTATGTTTGGGCATAACAATATATTAGCACTTTTAAAGAAAAAAGATGTAAATTGCAGCTTTTTAGAAAAGATATTTTTTTAATTTTTCTAGTCCTTTTACTTTTACTACTAGAAATTTGGAAATACGCTAAAAAATAAAAAAGATATTTTTTCATTGAAAAAATATCTTTTTTTTATCAAGATAATGACATCCAAATAAGTACTATATTTGGTGACTAGAGACTATAACTAAAATTTCAGTCTCTATTTTCAAAATTTCAATCTTTTCAATACCTCAAAAAATGAAAACACATAAAATTAAAATTTTTAAAACTTTTCACTCTGCCACCACCCATCACCAAACTATAACCATCATTCCTCTGCTATCACTGAACTATAACCATTACATCTCTATCATTATTGAATTCAACCACCACCTACAACTATTATACCAAAAATAAATTCAATCATCTTAAGATTTTAAAATCAAAATAGAAAAAAAAAGAATAGAAGCGAGCCCAAAACCTTTAGGTGAGAAGGAAAAACTATACCATTTGACTTATAACTCGTTGGCGTCATTGTTCTCTGATATCACTATATAAGCTTTTCAAATAAAAATTTAAAAATTTGAAAACTAACAAAATTTATTGTTTTTTTTATCAGTTTAATGATTAATTCAATTTTTTTAATTTAATAATGTATTTTTAATCTATGCTTTTAAATATTAACAAGGGGCAATTCACCTAAATAAAACAAATGGACTAAATATTTACCCAAATACAACAATTGAAAACTGATTACTTACTTGTCCTATTTTTATTATATGTAAACCGTCGAACCACCTTCCACTTTTTACAAAAATATGTAAACTGTGGTACCCCTTCCACAGTTTATCAACAATGTAAAAAACACATAAACTGTGGTATTCCTTCCACGGTTTATGAATAATAAGCATGCATACATAATCCGTTCTACCCTTTCTACAGTTTATAAGGAGTAAAAACTTTATATATACTCGGTGAAATCAATTGTATAGAAGAGTATCATTTTTACAATGGCAAGTGAAGAAGAGAGTTTACTAGTGCTAGTGCATTACTCTGGAAAAATTCATAGAAGCAAGAGATATGATGTGAAGCTCACTGACAAAGAATCCTTGAGTGTATTTATCAGTTCATTAAATACGTTGTCAGATCTAAAGAACAGCATATTGTAGAAGCTTGGGATATTTGGGAGCAAGTGGGTGAAGAAGTTATTTTATAACATCCCTATCGCAGTTGTGCCAACCGGTGTGAAGTATGATACGTTTGTGATAGCGTTCGATGAAGATCTTCGGATTCTGTTTCATTGTCGTAGGAGTTTTTCAGAGGTCTGAATACGCATACTTCAAATCATTAGCATAAACCAAACAAAAAGTGCAATCATAAAAATCAATCAATTGCACAATTCACAATAGCAAAATCAAGAACTCAAAAAAAAACTAACAAATTCAACACGTCTTTTTATGTTCATATGGAACTGACTTTATCATCCCATGGCCATACTATCCTTAACCGCCATGACTGCAGCAGGAGCACCGCCTCCAGCAGTGCTGCCAGCAACCTCACCATCCTTATCATCGGGATACCGTATAATGAAACTGAAGACAGTGCACCTTTGAATCAAGCCCCAAAACCTTGACAGTCCACCTAAAGACACTATCAATAAGATTAGCTTTAAGGCAAACTTCAAGTAACTATCTTCTACTTGTAATCACTGTCATTGTTAAAAGAAAAATATATCTAAATCCTCAATTGCAACATGAATAAACAACCCAAGCAATTTGAGATAATAATAAAATTCTTGGTTATAGCTTTAGCAAACCACATCACAGGAAAGCAAAACTGATTATAGTCTTATATTTGTAAATATATGTTCACAAAAAAAATTAACAGTGACATTCTCAAATGTTGATATGTAATTCTTAGTTGCTGGACATAGCCAAAGGGGGAGGATTTTTCTGCACTCCAAACTAATCAAGTTCTTTTTCAATGCTCAAATATGCAATAAAGAAAAACATAAAATCTTAACTAAAAATATGTAAATCGTCAACTTAATGCTAGCTGCTCTTTCTTATTAACTACCCCTCCATTCATTAACTAACTTCTTAATCTTCCAATCTAAAGTTAGAACAAATGAAGCAAAATTCAAAGAGTTTATAGCCATTTAATCAAGCATATAACATGCAAAGAATATAGCTTAAAAACAGGTATATTCTTGAGGATTCCATCACACAAATCAACATCACAGAGAACATAGGATATGATTTCAGAATCTATTTAACTGATATGATCATCCATCTATATATACCCAAAAACTGTGATTCTTAGTGTTTAATCTATACCTAGTTTGTTCTCCCCTCCATTGCATATATATCATTATGAAATTACGATAATAATAATTGTGTACTAAGTAATTATCAAACGGAAACACCAAGTCATAGAGAATAGAGAATAACACATCTCTAACATTTAATAATAAAAACAAAATACATCATGTTCAATATTTTATCCAAAAGATGTTTACCTATCCAATTCAACTGAGGGTGCCACTTGATTGGCCTTATTTGGGGCTTCTTGCTTTTTCTGACTTACCTCATGGAATTTCTGAAACAATAGCATAACACAAATAATATAATAATTAAAAATCAGATTATTAGTAGCACAACAACTACGTCATCTCCAAAGATCAATATAATGGTGCAAATTAAACGGTGAACAGCTTAAGCTATATCATCTAAGCAGAAAATAAAATGATACAAATTGAATACACATAAGAGTTCAGATCAGAGGGAGAGGAACAACACAAAAGGCAAGAGAGAGCAATTAAAAACTTTCAGCAATAGCACAAAATTAGGATGAATACATCTCTTATTATCTCTGCCTTCTCTCCTCTCCTAAACCACAATGAAGCAGCTACATCCAAGTCACCAAAACAAAAAAGCAGCTACATCCAAGTTCATTATAGCCAGGATACACAAAAAAGATGTGATTGAACTATAGTACACAGGCTAATAGAATCACCTGAAAATTTAAGTTTATGATCTCTTGTCTAATATAATGCTAATAATCAATTAGTTAACTAAAAAATGTTTGTTTTACATATAGTGACCTGTTTTTCAAATTTCAATTAGTTACCTAAAAAATGTTTGCTTCTCAAAATGGGGGAAAGAAAATCTATATAATTTTCAGGTTGTTATAGTTATAGAAAATAGTCAAGAGCATGGTTCAATGATTAAGAAACTGCCAACAAACCATAACATAGAACTGCAGCAATGGTATATATTGAGTTTACAGAAATTGCTCAGCAAGTAAAAATTGGAAAGCTACATTCATTATGCACATATAGCAGAAGAAAAAGTAAATTAAAGCAAATAATTTATGAACTATGATTAGTATTATTGCTGCATATTCACAAAATACTACAAGTAATACATGACTTTAACCATCATATTTATCGGTTAGAAGATTTTGCTAACAGGGGATAGAGTAAACTAAAATACTAATAATACCACACTACAAAAATACAGTGCCGGAACACTTACCAAAACATTGTACGGGAGCTCCGGCGTTTCCTCTAATTGCATCTCGAACTCCAATGGCATTTTCTGTAACTTTTTTTAAAAAGAAAATAACTATCTGTTTTTAAAGAAGAAAAATTACCTCTGCTGCACCACCGACGACCGAAGCTCTACATTCTTTTGACTGAAGTCATCAACTTGTTGCCAGCTGTTCCTTCTTCTCTTACGGTAGTAGCACCAGTCACCGTGCCACTATTCTTTCTCCTTCCAGCTGCATCAACAGCCACCGCCACCTCTAATTTATTTTTGTCATCTTTACTACTTGCCGGAAACAGATTCGGAGACTCTGTCATCGTCTTGTTTTTACGCTCTCCTAACCCGCAACACTGAGCACGCCCATTCTATATCTTCTATGCCAGTTACTGTTTCCATCACCGGTGATCTTGTTCTTTTTTCTTTTAAAGAGAGAGAGAGCCGAAGTAGAAAGAAAGAAGCAGAGAGAGAGAGAGAGAGACGGAAAATCAAGCATAGAACTTGGAAGATTTAAATTATAAAACCCTAAGTTTAAATTTATTCACTCAGTTCTGATTTGGAATGTTCATTCAAATCTTGTGTTTGAAATTTAAATTCCAACCCCAAAAGAGAAAGAACCCGCTCATAGCCAAAATCTCCTTCTCAACTTTCTTTTGTCAAAAACACTTTTTTTCAGAGCTACTGAGTTGATAGTTTGGCAGCTGCAATGTCTATTTTACCCATTAACGTTTTAATGTTTACATTTCACTTTTTAGGTTGTCAATGTAATTTTACTTGCTCCGACACGTGTCATTTAACTGGTCATGACACTTGTCAATCACCTAAACATGCACTAGTTGCTTATTATATATTAATAGATTTGGTCCATTTATTTTATTTAGGTGAATTGGCCGTTAATAAGTGATGAAAAAAATGGCTCAATTTTTTGGAAATTGGGGGCATGTGTGTGCTTTGCTCCGATATGGTTTAGGGGTGAAACAGACATATTTGTGGGACAGCTTTTTTGTCAGTGTGGGCAGAAGAAAATCGGACCATGCGTTTTCTTTGAATTTTAAATTTTTAGTAACAAATCGAAGGGTCCGATTTGTTTGGGTGAGAGATAAAAATTCGTATGCATGAAATCGGACCCAACGATATCACAAGGAAGAATTTTGCATGCATATCGCAGGGTCCGAGTTCGCTGGTGAGGGTATGAGTTTGGCAACAATGAACTCGGACCCTCCGTTTTTGTGAGAGCTTGAGGGAACTCGGATGGTCCGAGTTCGTGGACCAAGTTTTTTTTATTTTATTGTTTAACCTAGTCGAAGGGTCCGATTTCAGTAAAGATGATGATATAAAAGTGTGAGGTGAACTGGTTGGAGCCTTGTGCCGTCTTCCTCCTTCGAGCAGCTTCTTCTTTCTTCTTTCTGGTTCAGTTTTAACTTTGGAAGTCTAGTAGTTAGAATTAATGTTGTCTTTTTTGTGGTGAGTGAGGAAAAATGAGTGATAGAGTATTACTTAAAATATACTATTTTGGTCAGATTTTGTTACAAACGACTGAAGGAGTTAAATTTATTTGTGAAAATCCGCTAGATATTGTCATTCTTTTTATTATCTCATTTGAAGAGCTGAAAGGTATAATATGTGAAAAGATTGATTCTGAGAGGGCAAGAAAGATATCGTGTATACTATACAGATATCCCATTCCGGTGTTTGGCGGATTCGTCCAGTATCAAACCAAATATGTGACGGACAAAGCGAGCATGCAGGAGATGTTTTCAATGTATATTGAAAACCGGTCTCAGATCTCGTTCATCGGGTTGTATGTTGAGTTTGAACAATCTGAGGCTGACCGCAATATTCTACGGGAAGATTATAATAGTGACAGTGAAGAAGAGTTCGAAAGCAACTATGAATTTGTTGCTCCAAATGGAGATGAAGATCAAGGTGACGGAACCATGGCCCCAGATGTGACAGAAGTGGCAAATGCACTCGTGAACAAAGTTCCGTTTGAGGAGCCATCCTTCATGCGAGTTTTAGACCTGGAAGCCATGCATGTTCCAGAATTTCCAGAATATATGACTGCAGGTACGTAAACGTGGTGTTAGTCCTATTTTAGTTAGACATTGATTGAGTTATGAGGAAGCAAGGTTAGCTCTATTTGATATTTTTTTTTACTTTTATATGCTAGAGGTATTAATTAGAAAATAATAATTAAATTGTCCATAGTATGGTTATTACCAATTGCATGACTTTGTAATAATATTTTGCACTGATTCTATCCTTGTTACGGTTCAAACACCATGAATCAGACCGGTTCGGTCCAGTTGATTGGTTTGCCAGTTGAACCAGCTTGACCGGTCCGGTTCGTTTTTGTATGCCGGTCGAACTGGCAAATCCGGTATGGTTTTTAAATATGCTGCTGCTGTTATTTAATTGTCTGGAGTGACATCATAACATGTTGTTAGGTTTGAAGTTATAGCGTACTGGATTCAGTTAAATTTGATTAACCTTTACAATCGTTTTTGAAATATGTACATGTTAATGAAATTTTTGTTGTGCTTGTTGTCCCAGCAGAAATTCCTATTGTAGAAGACGGTGAATTTCGCGTAGGTATGGAGTTCAGTTCAAGAGAAGCTGTTATTAAGGCGATAAAGGACTATAGCATACGATTAAGCGTAGACTACAGGTTGTTTGAGTCTGAGCCGTTGACATTTTATGCCAAGTGTACACAGTATGGGTCAGGATGTGATTGGCTTATTAGGGTAAGCTTGATCAGCAGGAAGTACTGTTGGGTTATAAGGAGGTATAATGGTAGTCACACATGTACAAGAGCCACCATTTCACAGGATCATTCGAAGCTGGATTCTATCACAATTGCAGAAGCAATAAAGCCACTGGTTGAGTCTGACCCATCCTTAAAGGTAAAATCGGTTATAGCAGAAGTCCAATCGAAGTTCAACTTCACCGTCAGTTACCGGAAAGCATGGTTGGTTAAGCAAAAGGCAGTTGGAAAAATATTTGGTGGTTGGGAGGCATCTTATGAAGCGTTGCCAATATGGTTTGAGGCCATACGTCATAAGGAGCCATCAGCTGTTGTCCATTTTGAGACTATGCCTGCATATCAATGCGATGAGTTGGTGGGGGATATTCGGGTCATGCATCGTGTATTTTGGAGTTATTACCCTTGTATTAGGGCATTCAGACATTGTAAGCCAATTGTCCAAGTAGATGGGACTCACTTGTACGAAAAGTATAAGGGTTGTTTGCTTGTGGCAGTTTCACAAGATGGCAACAACAATATCGTCCCAATTGTATTTGCTATTGTGGAGGGAGAGACCTCTGATGCATGGCATTTTTTCCTTAGTAACCTGCGTCAACATGTTGTAACTCGTGATGGTGTGGGTCTAATATCCGACAGGCATGAATCCATAAATGCAGCTGTGGAATGCAGTAACGGAGTGTGGTCACCTCCAAGAGCTTTTCATATGTTTTGCATCCGGCATATAGAGTCAAACTTTTTGAGAAAGTTTAAGGCACCGTACCTCCAAAAATTGGTTGTCAACATCGGTAACCATTTATGAAATTTAAGCAATTTATCAATATATTTTCCTTACGGAAATCCATTGACCTCCATTCCTTTGCTTTGCATATGTTGTTATCTACCAGGATATTCTAGGACGGTGCGGGAGTATGAGGTGCGTTACCAGAGGTTAAGGGAACGTGGTGAGGCATACACAAACTGGTTAAACCGCATTCCTCGCGAGCAGTACGCATTGGCCTTTGATGGTGGGTACCGATGGGGGCACATGACAATGAATCTTGTGGAGTGCATCAATTCAGTGTTGAAGGGTGCACGCAATCTCCCCATTACTGCTCTTGTCAAGGCAATATTCTACAGGTTAAATAAGTTATTCACCCGAAAAAGAGCGGAGGCGAAAGCAAGGATCAATGCTGGCCATGTATTTTCTGATATCGTGACCTTGAAGTTGCATGCAAACCAACTTGCATCAGGAAATATTCAGGTTATTTGCTTTGACCGCCAAAATGAGGTCTTTGAGATTCGTGAGATGCCAAGCAGACTGGAGTTTGCAGTCGATCTACGTGGCCTACGATGTGACTGCGGTGAGTTCCAGGTGGACATGATCCCCTGCAAGCATGTATTCGCATGTTGTGCCAATCAGCGACTGGATTGGCAACTGTACGTGCATGATGTCTATAAGATGGACCAAGTGCGGCGGTGTACCGAGCAAGGTTTAGGCCACTAGGTAATCCGGCTACATGGCCTGCTTACAACGGACCTCGGTTCATACCGAATCCGTACCTAAGACGGGTAACGAAAGGTCGCCCAAGGATGACGCGCTTTCTGAATGAGATGGACACGCGGATGTTACGTCGTCCTAGGTGATGTACTCTATGCGGGGCTGAAGGACATAGTCGTAGCAGATGCCGTCAGACAGCTGGTACAAACACCAACAGAGGTGCCCCATAGGTTCACAGACTTAAGATGAGATTGTATAATATAACCTGAATGAGCAAATATATGTAACATGACCTACTATTTGTAACCTTATAATTTATGACAATCTAGTATTATCACATATCTGTGGCCTTATATAATTTGATGGTTAATACATCACTACATCAAAATCTGTATGAGCATATTAAGATTTTATGAAACATTGTTACATACTCCAGATGATTAAAACATTAATAATATCACTACAACATATTCACAATAAAAATACAATATAATATGACCATTAGTGCTATTTATTATTACATAATGTCCAACACAAAGAAATTACTCTAAACATTACAAAGTCCACTAAAAACTACATTAAGTCATTAGTACATACTTTCCAACATATACAAAATACCAAAAAAAAAATAAACAACTACTTTCTCATTTCCCACTTTACATCCTTCACAAAGTTCTTGCATTTCTTGGCCGCTTTTTTAAAGACAAAAGGAGTGAAACGATTAGCGCTCCGACGTGAGGGATCAATCCGTAGATTGTAACCTTTGATGTTGTCATCCGGACTGAGCGCCTGACCTGTATACAATAAAGGAATAAACAACTAGCTGCAGCATATTACATATTCATAACCAACATATACACAACAAATCAAGAAGAAAAAGCCAAAAAGAGAGGCCAATTTTGCTAACAATATAAATTCAAATATGGAAAACATAAAGTAAAATATTTAACATAATACCATCGTTACGAGATTCTTCATCCTCATCAAACTCTTCAATATCTTCCTCCTCATCGGTTTCTCGTTCGAGTGTGTTAGTGTCTTCCTCAATAAGTCCCATGTTAAGACGGCTAGGATTTTGACTATTAAGGACGACCCGTCCACCATCACTCCTACTAGAGTCAACAGATACGAACCCTCCAGAAGCAACGGATGAGGTATGGCCTGGATACCTGGCATCCAATGAATACCTGCCTGGCATGAAATCAGGTTGATGGCCATACTGTGACCGTGCTGCATCTGCAGCCATGAACCCAAGCAACTGGCTAAAAGAACCTCCTTCACCTGGATCAAACTGTGACATACCCCAATATTTTTGCTGCGTTGGAAATGATGGGGTGAACTGTGTCTGAGGTAGATACTGGGTTGAGGGCTGAGGTTGTTCTTGTTGAGGCGGATTTGGAAGTGATATTTGTGGCTCCTGATCTTCATTGTCCTCATCCATATCCTGACTACCCTCATCTGAATCCTGATTACCCCCTTCCATATCATCATTACCCACATCCATGTCCTAGTTACCTTTATCATTCTCCTCACCCACAACATTCGACAAGGATAAGCGGTTTCCATATTTTGTACGGTACCAGTTCATGTAACTATCCAAAGGATGCTGTGAAGGCATGGGAAGCTCATCAAGAACGTAGTGATACCTGTTTGTCCAATGCATCACCCATTTTGAATGACTCGGTGCCGTGGCCCAGTTAAGATTCTTAGGACCAGTCAGAACCTCTCCATGCGCCTTAGCCAAATTCTGCTCTGGATTAGGTACTCCCTGAATGAAACCGAACTGTCGCCTGACCCTATCGGTGGCATGCCACTCGATACATTCAAATGACACTAATGGAACTGTAGCGCTCCAGACAACCGATTGCATGTAGATTTCAGCAGGAATTATGTTTGGGTCCACACGATCCACAGCATAAGCAACCCAGACAAATTGGAAAAATTCGGGATACTCATCATTACAATCCACAATTCAAATAAAAATTGAAATGCATTATGCTTTGGTAGAAAACTTGTTAAAATAAAACACACCTGTCCTTCCTGAAGTTCATCAAAGGCCTTCCTAAAGTGATTTAGCTTCAAATATCTAAATCGTCGGTCAGTACGCTCCCAGTTACGCCACCTAATATGATGTTCTCAATTAGCTCAACTGAAGCTTAAATATCAAGAAATGGGTACATTGTAACATAATATTACCTGTTTGCTAGTGGAAAACTGAGGGGTTCTCTAGGAACCGGCGATAGATATGGCAGTCGGATCCAAGCCCATCCGAGCAGAAGTGTTAGTAGACCATCTATTTCCTTACAGTTATAACGAGATGCCCTGCATAACGCCCTGTAAAGGTGTGCTAGGCATGCCGAGCCCCAACTATACTGTCCAATATTGACAAAGTCACATAATAAGGGTAGAAATTTCCAATGAACACCTGCTCCTGACTTATCCCCAAGCAGGATCGTTCCGATCAGCAACATAATGTGGCACCTAACATACCTCTGTATATTTGTTTCATCAGTCAATTCTATATTCTCTTTTAGATTCCTCAGCCACATCAGTTTTATGCAGCTACATCTACAGTCCTCCCTTCGCGGTGCAACGCCAAACTGAAGCAAACACTCCGCCTCCAAGGCTTCAAAACTACTCATAGTCATCCCTGTTACTGGATGACCATCTGTGGGAAGACCAAGAATTAAAGCTACATCTTCAAGTGTCACAGCACATTCACCAATGGGAAGGTGAAACGTATGTGTGTCTGGGTGCCAACGTTCGATTAGAGCATTTACCAATGCTTTCTGACATTGCACTATCCCAGTCTGAGACACATGATAGAACCCGGTAATTCGCAAATGATCCTCCACCCTATCGTTATACCGATCCGGAGGAACTGGATGGTTACATGTCAACATTCTTGATTTCTACAAAAAAAACATAACAACTTACCAGTCAGATAATTAACAATTACTAACTTACCATCATCAATCAATTTATTGAATCCTTATACAACTAATTCTTCTAACTTCTAAAATTATTTAATTAATCCTAAAAATTATTCATAACTGCAAATGAAACTTATTACAAACACATATATTCCTAATCGATATTCTCAACAATATTACAACATCTACAATAAAATCTAATGTTAATTACTCTTTTGTTAAACATTTATTTTCTCTGTGTAAAAAAATAGTAACAATGAGTATATGCCATCATTCATACTCTAATAACGGTAATAATTAGCTTCCTAATAATAATTACTACAATTAAAAATATTTCAATTTTCTCAATAAAATAATTATAACATGGATTAATTAAAATAACGCTACTAATCATTCAGCATTACAACTTTATTGTACTAACAATAAAATTAACATTTAACCAAAATCAATAACAGTTATATTAACCATTTAAAAACGCATTTAAATAAGATTGACTTACATATAATATACTAAAAATAAAATTAAAAAAATTACATAATCTACTACATATTACAGTCGAAAAAACAAAACATAACAACAACATAATCATAAAAGATTTTCTTATCATGATATTTTTAACTAATATTCAGTAAAAAATTTTTTAAAAAAATATAACTAATATTAAAAAATTCGTCATAATCATTCTATTTTTTTTGTTCAACTGCACCGCTAACAACAACATAATATTAAAAAATTTTCTAATCATAATTTATATATTTAATAATCTATAATATTAATTTAAACAAACCCAACAAAAATTCATAAAATAATCATAATCTTTTTATTTATGTTCTTTAACTCCATGTCTAACAACAATATAATCATAAAAAATTTCCTAATCATCATAAACATTTTTAAGAATCTGTTAAAAATTTTTTTAAATTAATCTAACCAAAAAAATTTATAAATTAGTCTTAATCATTCTATTTCTATTCTTCAGCAGCATCTCTAATAAGAATCATAATAATAAAATTTAAAATATTAATAAATATAAATATAATGAAAATTATAAAATTTAAAAAAATTTAAAAAAATACTTACATAATCAGGATCACTGAGATAATGAATAATATGAAACTCAAATCGATCAACATCTTTGATTTTGTATTTTTTTTGGCATTGTTGATGCTCCTCCACCATACAAAACCCAGAGAAAGGAAGAAGAAGGACACTGTGAGAGTGAAAGGTGAGTGAGTGTGTCTTCGGAAGGTGAGAGAGTGGCTTCTTTGTGTGTTTTCTAGGGGCACCGTTTGTGGATCAGTGAGAATGCGACGTGTGTTCCTCCTTTCACGCAATTCGGTCCGTGCGATTGGGTAATGCGGAAATCGGACGGTGCGTTATCCTTGCCAACTCGGAGGGTCCGAGTTCCACTTCAAGCAGATACAAACGCAAAGAAATCGAATCGTGGGTTTTGCTTGCTGAACTCGGACGGTCCGAATTTCTACTCCCCTGAATCCACATTTTTGTTAGACACCTCCCACTCCCATATTATTCAGCATGGGTCCAATATCAATATTAAAAAGCGAAAAAAAATATTCTCTCAAAAAAAAAAAAATGATGAAAAAATTAATAAATTTTGGTGGCAAGTAAGATTCCTCGTAAAAATATTCTCCCTTTGCTCAATGGACACCGTTGACACTGAATAGAGCCAGAAGAGTTAGAGCAACATTAAACGACACATTATCCAGCTGACAATCAAGCATGTCCTTGATGGTCTTCTCAGCCGCGGCCGCAAACCTTTCTCCAGTGTTTTCTGTGGTTCCCAGACATAAGTTTTCTCCCACCTTCTCTGAACGTATTAAGAGGGTTCATCACTTCGGGTACCGTTCGAATCCGAATCATTGCTTCAAACCGATTACGCAGCCATGTAGGAACTCTCTGATATCGGACAAGTTTCCTGTTGTCGGTGCCCGATCGACGGGTCCCGTTGCGCCCGATCATCTCATCGAAGTCGTTAAAACTGCTGCTCAGACTGGTGCTCAGGTTAAAGATAAATCTGGTTCCCAATTGTTTTGAAGTATACATCAATTTTGATTTTTGTGCCCTATTGAACATTCTTACACATTAATGGGATACTTGTACCGATGGCTATTTTATGTTTTGAAGGTTCAATTTTTTTTGTGTGGAACTAACTTAGTGCCCAAATATCTTTGAGAGGACTAAGTTTCGAACTCATTTAAAGAAAAATGGGATGAAAAGGTTAAGGGAGTTTATGCTTAGAGGCATAACAAATATTTATAACTGGAAAAGCAGTCTTGAAATTGAATGAGTTCTCAGTGTGATGGATTGAAATTGTTGATCAATGATTGTGGTTCAATGGGGTGCAATCATTTTTGAAGAAGACGGTGATGGCAAATTGCACATGTGACCAATAAAAATGAAGTTAAATTTAACCCCAAAATGCTGGAAAAAAATTGTTCTTGTTATTTTTTTTGAAGGTTACCTCCTTCTTTAATGTCAACAAACATATTGCATTGCCCCATCTTTTGGTCCTTCCACTAAAAATAACCTTGTGTTTTATTTCCTATCCCTGACCTTAGTGTGATTTGCATTTTGGCTTAGGATAATTGAGTTGCCACTTCCATTTCTGAACAGTTCTAGGAAGATACTTAAAACTCTGAAGCTGAACTTTGATAGTAGACATTTCATTTGCTGTTGTTAGTAAAGTGGAGAGGAAGAAGGAAATGGGAAACAGAGATGTATCATGCCTGCTAAAACTGAAAATACGGGGGGTCCATTGGGCCAAACTTTTATTCAATAGAAATTTGGTGAAGTTAAAGCATTTTGTAAGATCCAGTGGGAAAGATGCTGCTATCTTCTTTTGAGGTGGTCTAAAGATACTTGATTAAAAAGATCTTGTTTTACATCATTAGAGATTCTAAAGTACTCATTATTATTTCAACATCCAAAGTAGACATTTTGGCCAAATTTCAGTTGGTAGTTGCTGAACAAATGGATTATTGGATTACAAGCTATTGTAAAACAGATATTGTGTTTTGCTGCTTCATTTGGTATATTGAAGAGTTATCATTATTATAAGAAAGGGACAGAGCACGTTTGTGTCCTATCTTGCATTTGGGTGCTTAGGGAAAAATTGTTATTGTGCTAAATCTTCTATTTTAGATTTCCAAGTTGGGTACCATTTTAGAACTTTTGCATTTTCATGGTCTTTGAATAATCAATTTGTGGTTGTACTGTTAGACCAAATTTGATAGAAGTGTCAGAATTTATTGTTTGTAACTAAATAACAAACTCTTTAGATCTACAAATTGGATTTCATTTTAGTGGAGGAAAGAATACCCGCAATTACTAGCCATTAGTGATTAGTGAGTATAGAAAGCAAAAATGTCACCGTAACCCAAAAAAAAAATGAGAAATTGAATTCAGAAGGATCTAATATGTAATATCTCTTTTAAGTTCCATTTCACGTTAGATCTGAATGACATGGGCTTATAATACGGTAATTAGTGATTATACTTCAACGAATTCTTTATCTCTGCGTAGTCATCTGCACTTTTTCTGTTGATCAGGGTGATATTTTAAGGTAGGAACTTTTACTATTGTTGTGAACCCACTATATTTTTCCTGTTATAGCTCTTTAAATTTGGTCCTTTTCTAGTTAAATAAGGTTTTGGCATATATTATCAAAAGATGGATGTTTACTTTTCTCTGTTATTTACAGGTTGTAATGGATGCTGTAAATAAGCCACGAAATATTACATATAAAGGATTAACTGACTTGGTGACTGAGTAAGGTCTTATTGAATCTCTGATGCTTATCTTATTCAATGTTCAAATCAAATAATTGACACAGATTGGCCTTTCCTCTGTGCCTTCCTTGATCTCATCCAGTTCAATTACATGCTGTCTTTGACCTACAGTAGTCATTGGATTCATAGCTTGTATTCTTCTTCTTCTTCAACATATTGTACTAAAGGTTTCCTTTTTGTTTGCTTAACTAGGGAACTAACTTTAGGTTGCACTTAATTTTCAAACTATTTACAGGACAGATAAAATGAGCGAAGCTGCCATATTAGAGATCGTGAACAAGAATTTTGAAGACCATCTTATTCTCGGGGAAGAAGGAGGAATTATAGGGGATGCAGCATCAGATTATCTTTGGTGCATTGATCCGTTAGGTTTGGGATTGGGATTTCCGTCAATCTTATTTTCTCAATTTAAGCACATTAACCTTTTTATAAATCAGAATCAGGAAAAGCTATACTACTTCATGGCCTTCAAGAAATATTGTTTTTGTAATTTGCATCTTCTTTTAAAGAAAGGCACAGAATTTGGTAGATATCAGTTAAAAAGCTGCTGTTGTCCTTTTTATCTTAAAATATGATCAAGTATCTTAGATGTTCTTTTATAAGTGGTTGCTATATTTCATTATATTTCATGATTGTTACCTTATTTTTGATTAAGATGACTAGTTTATGATCATTATAAACAGGGATGAGTGCGTTGTATTTTGTATGAAATTTCATCACATCGAAACATTGCATCTTATTTTCTCTTTTCAGTATTACTGTTTAAAAAACCCCGTAATTTCGAAATGGCATTAGAGGGCACTATGCTCTCACTACCAAACTGCTTAGTTCCTGATGAATATCTGATACTGTTTATCTTTCATTACACCCTTCTTTCAAGCTGTTTTGGTATGTTCTCTAGTTGCTTGTCCACTATTATTAGTGTTTTTCTTCTCTCATAAGTGTGCCTTTTTTCCCCAACCACCCAATATTCTGGCTTGGGACTCAAAAAGCATCACAAATATGCCTCCACACATTCACTTCTGTTATTTGATCATTTTCTTATGGATGGTAGTTTGTACAATATTTGAAGAGATAAGATGTGAATTGGCTCAAAAAGATTTGATCTATATTTTACACAATTGTTGTGGGGAAACCATGCGAGGCACAACATACGCAATAAAATCCTTAGCTGTAAATGTGTGGCCGAGAGCTTCAAAATGAGCTTATTTGGTCAGTTAGCAAACTACATCCATTTTGAAGGACGAGTAAACTGCAATAACCCCTTGGCGCCAACGCATATCTGTCCTTTTGAAATACTTTATAAGTGGTCATATAATCCTTGACGGCCTTTTTCTTATGTTTCCAATACTAGCAACACTTTTACAAGTTCTGAGGGACTTATAGTGTCTTCAAAGTTGAATCATGAATTCTGCTGGCAATATAAGGTTCAAAATTGTGTTTCTTAGCACCGCAAATTCTACACCTTCTGTACACCATGTTCTTGTGAATCAAATACATAGGTGGGTTGAATCATTGTGGCACTATTTTCTTCTTGATCCTTTTCAATCTTGATTCTTGAGTCTTGCTGAACCTCTTATCTACTTGTTCTCAGACTTGGTTTATTGATCATTATGAAACGTGTCTTCACTTTTGCATCACCAAGACAATGTCCCTGAGATCTCCTTTATAATGTGATTTAGCCTATGCCCCAAGGTTGTAAGACTTGGGTATGAAAAGCCACTAATTTTGTTTCTTAAAATAAAACTGCTTCAATGCCCTTGCAAGAAGTGCAGTAATGGCTTAACTCAATTTCTCAAATGCAAATTGCACTTGGAGATTTAAAAAAAAGTTTTCATCTTTTATAAGTTTGTCAGAAGCTTCTCATCAACTTCAGACCATGTTGAAACCTATAACCCCCAGAGAGACCGAGAAATCCATTTGAAGCCTTTAGGTCTTTGGTTGGGGCCAATCAACACTGCCTCAATATTTCTAGGATCAGTTAAAATGCTTTCTGTTGGCACTCCATGGCCTGTATACTGTCCTTGATACACTTGGAAACTGCACGTGCTTTTAGTTTGGCACTATTGAGAGAAAATAAAGGAGAGAAAGACATGGAATTTCTTGTGTTTCAACTACAGAGTATAGACGAATATGAAATAAATTCTTGTAAATACAAATATATTATTTCTCTAATTAGTAATTACATATTCTAAAACTCCCCTTTATGCTGGGTATTATTTGGATGACTTAATTACAAATCTTGGATATTTGTGTAGATGGGACGACAAACTTTGCACATGGCTATCCCAGTTTTGCTGTTTCTGTTGGAGTTCTATATCGGGGGAGGCCAGCTGCTGCTGCAGTGGTGAATAGCCATATCTTTTTGTTCTATTTCCTACTGTTTGCATAGCTTTTTATGAATAAGTATGTCAGTCCTAATCAATTCAATATAAGGATATATACCTAGTACAATTGATGCATTAGATTAATGTGTTTTGCCATGTAATTAGTATGGTAATTGGAATGATGAGGGATTATGACATTTTAAATAAATGAAGTTACTGCATTGGACCAATATGAATAATCTTTCTTCTTGTTACTGAAAGAATATGCTGCATTATTTCCTATTTTGTACATATAGTTATGTTTTTATACCATAACATCTAAGAACTAAAACTATTGAATTATTGAATCTAAATTAAACTTAGCCATTTCTCATCTTTCGGTCCTTTTAAATTAGACAAGGTTCCTCTTTCTCTTGGGACTTCGTTTTCTTTCGTAACCTTCATGATAGAGAATCCTCTGAACTTTTGGTTCTCTGAACTTCTCGTTGATGATTTTTCTTTGTCTTCAAACCCTGATAAATGGATATGGTCTCTTGTCTCCTCTGGTAGTTTTAGCTGTAAATCCTTCTTCCATTTCCTTACTCACTCCTCTAACACAACATCCTTTCATCTAGACAAACCCATTGGAAGTCCAAAGCTCCCTTTAAAGTCAACTCTTTTTTATGGACAGTTGTGGTTAACAGAATTAATACCAATGACTTATGCAGGTTTGAAGGCTAGATAAGATAAGGCTATCTCCCATGATCTGTGTGTTACGTGTGGGGCTAATTTAGAGTCAAATTCACATCTGTTTTTGCATTGCCCAATGACTGTTTTCTTATGGAATAATTTGTTTAGCATCTTTGATGAATGTTCAGTGTACGCTGTAATCCTAGACCAATTTCTATTGACTAGGTTTGTTGGGTTTGGCAGTAGAAAAGAGGTAACATTTTTGTAGCAATGTGCAATTTTTGCCACTCTTTGGACTATTTGCTTGGAGCGTAATGCAAGCACCTTTAATGACATATTTTTTGATAATCATGTTTTATGAGATAGAATTAGATGCCCAACACTTGGTGTAAAGCTCATAATCTTTACCAGAGACTTTCCCTATTGAACATGTTGAGAGTTTAGAAAGCTATGCTTTATAGATAAATCTTTTGTTTTTCTATTTTTTCTTTTGTATAGAGGATCATCTTAATGAATTTTTTATTTTTTATTTATTTATTTTTTGAAAAAAATTATTTATTGCTCAGGATTTTCTCACTTCACCTTCTCCAGTATTATCTGAAAATTCAGCATGAGATTAGAGAGGAGTTACATTCTCTATGACCTGCTACATCAATATTCTGCCACTAACTTCCTGAAATTTGAACTTGATTCGATTTGTAAGGCACAGATTTCTGTGAGAATCCTACATTTATTCGATCAGCTTCATCTTTCCTATTCACTTCTTTTCTAACTCGTGAATCATGTACATCACTAGCATCTCATTTTTCGGCAGTATTTTCCCCTTCAGACTACTATGTTTCCTTTTGCTGGTTTATTTTTCAATGCCTTTTTACTATGTGGCAAGTGCTATTTGCATCATTTCTCATTATAGCCTCCGGAACCTACGTGTACATCTGCAGTTCAGCAATGACCTTTGAGCCCGAAAATCTGTCGGAGTGTCCATGGGTTAAAAGTTTTTAGTGTCAGCTAATTGGCTCAAATATTATCAACTTTAATGGTAATAAGCCTAAACTGGCTCATAGAAAACTGCAACCACTACTTTTTCCAGCTCTTTATGCATATACCATTTTAAAGAATTTCTCTCTCTTTCCACTTATGTTCTCACTATCCCTCTCTTGTTATTTTACAAGATGAAATATTTTTCTACTTTTGTTTCTATTTCTGCTTTTGCTTCTCCTAGAATCTTAATGAACTGGGCCCTTTATATGTTTCAGGTTGAATTTGTTGGAGGTCCTATGTGTTGGAATACTCGCACTTTCTCTGCAACTACTGGTGAAAGAAAATACTATCTTGTCTCCCATCTGTGTCTTGAAGAAATAAAACTGACTTAAATAAATTTGTGTTTCTACAATAAATTTAGCTCTCTGACCTTCTAGGTGGTGGAGCTTTCTGCAATGGGCAGAGGATTCGAGTCAGTGAAACTAATCAGGTGATTTACAACAAAACAATACCTCAACATAAAGTTAAAGAACAGTGATCTTCACAATTTGTTTTTTCTTCATTTAGGCTGTGTTTGTTGAGGTACTGAGACTGGGGGATTGAGACTTAGGCCCCATTTGGTTCATGTCCATGTCCATTAGGCTGCGTTTGTTTACAGGGACGGGATACTGAGACACAAAATCGTGTTTGACAGATGAGACATGGACATAGACATTATGTCCAGAGACACTGATTTAGTGTATTTTGTGTCCATCTTGACAGGAAGGACACAGAGACACTAACAAGGATACAATTTATTTTCTATTTTTTCTTTAATTATTCTTGCTAATTTTTCATAATTATATTTTTTATTATTATATTTTTCTTCTCAAATTTTTTTAATGAAAAAAAAATTAGAATAAATTAGATTTTCATAATTTGTTCTACTTTATTACCAAACAGAATACAAGAACACTAAATTCTGTGTCTCTGTCCTTTAAGTTAATGTCTTGTCTTGTCCTGTTCTCAGCAACAAACGTAGTCTTAGAGACATGGACACAGTGGTACGTGTACACTGTTTGTTTGGTGAGACACAAAATTTTAATGGACACGGTTACATACAGATGCACATAAACAATGTGTTTAGTGTATCTTTTTCAAGTTGTGACACTAAGACACAACCCATGAGATACAGATTTTTCTAATTCTATCCTTGATTATTTTTAAAAATTCCAATCATTGTCCTTTACCCTAACCTTCATAACACGCCTCTCCTTCTCCCTTTGTTAGTTCCACCATTGTCGCTGCCGTCACTACCGGCGTT
Organism: Arachis hypogaea; assembly: GCF_003086295.3. Classification (NCBI taxonomy): domain Eukaryota; kingdom Viridiplantae; phylum Streptophyta; class Magnoliopsida; order Fabales; family Fabaceae; genus Arachis; species Arachis hypogaea. The sequence continues at coordinate 29,896,962 of NC_092038.1, forward strand.
ACCACCTCCCTCCTTCCTATCCTCCTCTCTTATGCCTTTTCTCTTTCTCTCCCTTCACCGTCTCCCTCCCAACGTTGTTGTCATCGCTATTATCGTTGTGTCTTCGGCAGCCTCTCTTCCACCTTTGTTTGCGCGCGCCAACGCCTCCCTCATCTCACCGCTGCCCTCTTCACTGCATCGCTCTTTGCCATCACTGTCGTCATCCCCGTCATCGTGTCGCTGCTGCCCTCTTTCTTTGTCATCCACAATTTCAACAAACCCTCATCCTCTCAGATATATTTTTGTTAGATCTGTTTCTGTTTATTTTTTTAATTATTTCAACTTTTTAAAATTTGAATTTTGTAACTGATATTTGAATTAAGGTAGTTAATTTTAATTATCTAAGATGAGATTGAAAATTAAAAATGATGAGAGTGGTGACCATAGAGAATCAGAGGTGGTGGTAGTGGTGTTAACATTTTTGAGGTTGTTTTGGTTTGGGGGTAAAATTTGCTTTTGAATTAAATAGATGTGTCTTGTGTATTATCACCAAAACATGTTATAAAATTTGTGTATCTTTGTGTGCATGTGTATTTGTGTCTTTGTGTCTGTGTCTCTATTTTTTTTTGAGACAATAACCAAACACTGTCTTAGTGTCATGTTTGGTGATCAAAGATTGGAACTAAAATTTCAGCCTCGAAACACAAAATTTCAATCTCTTAAATATCTCCAGAAACTAGAGACGGATTGAAATTTGTGGATACTCAGACTGAAACTTTATTGATATTTCTTTCCTAAAATACCCTCATTCAAAATTTTATATTCCAAGTCTACCCCTCACAGTCAGTCTACTGCCACCCCACTGCCAACACTTCATAGCGCTCACCTCTCACTCCCAACCCAACCCCACCACCACACCTCTGCCATCACTGAATTCCAACACCACCAACAACAACAATCCCGAGAACAACAACAATCTCATAAACATATGTCAAAATCAGATTCAACAATCTCATAAACAAGAGGATTTCAAAATCAAAAAGGAAAAGAAAAGAACAGGGGGCTGAATTGGGTATCTGAGATTCCGAATCGGAGGGAGCACAGATCCGGAACTCGAACTGTTTTCAGCCCAGAACTGGAACAGAGGCGATACGGTGAGCACAGGGAACAGAGGCAGCGCAACGGACTAGCAGTGACGCGACTAAGTGCAGACATGACGGCAACAAACAGGGACACAAGACGAAATGAACACGATGGCAGATACGACGGTGGTGGATGCTGTCGTCTCTGCTGCGGCGCCACGGAGGGAAACCGCCGCTGCCGCTGGTTCGCCGGAGAGAGAAGAGGACAAAGATGAGAGAGCGAGAAAACAGAGAGGAGGGGAAAGGGTAAAGGGGAAAAGGTTAGGGGATGGCTGAGTGGGTAGGGTTAGGGTTTTAATTAGTAAGGGTAGTTTAGTAATTTCACTTATTTAAGTCTCCAGTTTTATCTTAAACCAAACAGGATATTGAGACATAACTCAGTTCTGTACACTTTACACTAAACACAATACAGAGACTTAATTTAGTCTATCACCCAATCTCTGTCTCTCAATCTCAGTCTCTCTTTCAAATGCAGGCTATAATTCTGTTGTTTATTTTTCTGGTTGTCATCATTATTATTTTACGGAACTATCTGATTTATATGGCACTTGATGACTGATGTATGTTGTATGTGATCTGCATTTTTAGGTGGAACGATCTCTTCTAGTGACTGGCTTCGGGTATGATCATGATGATGCATGGGCCACTAACATTGACTTATTTAGAGAGTTTACAGATGTCAGCAGGGTAATCATCTACTAAAGTCTATTTAAACCTTGTCTCATTTATTTGCCTTCCACTTTTCATTTGCCTGACTTTGATTATTAGGGTGTAAGACGACTTGGTGCGGCTGCACTGGACATGTGTCATGTAGCTTTGGGAATTGTAGAAGCTTATTGGGAATATCGTCTAAAGCCATGGGATATGGCTGCAGGTGTTTTGGTAAAGTTCTATATCATTGTCACTTTTGCTCTGACAGTCTGACAGTATCATTGATATGCTTTATGTGTAAAGGCGAGTGACAGATGTGTAATGCCATGAGATTGAAAGAATTACAAAGTGGATCTAAACTCACCTACTGGTCAAATTGAATAGTTTTAAGTAGTAGAAGTATTTGAAGTCCAACATTAATTTTAAAGGTAAATAGAAGAAGTAGAAAACACATCTGATTTAGTTTTGATGGAACAAACACATGTAAAGTGTGAGAACATATCAATAAAGACAATGTGGTCATGACAGGTCCTCCCTGAGATTCAACGCCTGTATGCTTCTCATTGTCGTTTGTGTTTTCGATTTGTAGGATGTCGTGGAGGAAACAGTGAAAACGGAAAATCCTACTTATTGTTTCACCTTTTTTGACTTAATTTTGAAAGTATAGAAACTAGGGAAGCCCTGATGTTTTCTGTTTGAAATATTTTTATCATGAATTTTAGGAACAGGAAAATAGTTAGAAAATATGTTGACATCTTTGTAATCCAAACTGAAACTAGAAAAAGAAATAGGAATGAAAATAGTCCTAAGTACTCTAAGAAACCTATTTCTTTTCTTTTGCAGGTCGATTCATTATGAAAATAATTTTTATAGATTTTTTTATTTCTATTCACTTGTAGATGGTGGAAGAAGCAGGGGGCGCTGTTTCTCGGATGGATGGCGGGAAATTTTGTGTTTTTGATAGATCGGTTTTGGTTTCAAATGGTGTGCTCCATGAAAAGGTTAGCCTTTTCTGATTTTGCTTCAAATATCTGGAAATAATTTTAGTTGTCATGTGAATCGTAAAATTGGGTCAATAGCTTTTCAGCTCATTTAATTTTGACAATTGTTTAGGCTTTCTATATGCTTTTTAATGCGAATATTTCCTATGATGTAGTTTTAGTTTGCTATATCTACCACAGTACCACTAGTCCTTGTCAGTCTGTAGCATATTAACACAAAATCAATAGGGGAGCAAGTTCATGTGTAGCTGCAATGTTATTAATAGCAAAATTTGTTTGTAGTCGAAGATAATCTTTTCGCTCATGAGAATTTTTTGCACTTATCTTAGAGCAAGCCTAAAGCTCTCTCAGTAATCAAGTGTTCATACTTGGCTACTTTAAGAGTGTGTTCGGTGTCAGTTGAAAAGACTGAGTAAAGACTATGGTCAGAAATTAGTGCATATATCCTAAAAGACTATAGTCAGAAATTACAAGGAATATGAGAGATAATTTTCTAGGAGTGCCTAGTTTCTATACAACTAAATTCCTAGGTCTGCCTAGTTTCTATGTTGTCAATGTTTCTTTCCTACATCCTACCTCAAGCTGGAGCATATATGTTAAATGATCCAAGCTTGCTACACAGATATTGAATCTGAGGTCCTCTGCGACACTGAAAATATCTGCTAGCTGTTCACTAGAGCTTATTGATTCAATGATTATTTTCTGAGAGAATGTTTTCTCAAACATGACAGTCAACTACTCAACTTCAATATGTTTTGTTCTTTCACGAAATACTAGATTAGAAGCTATATGAAGGGCTGCCTAATTATCACAAAATAATTTCATTTCTTTGAAGTCACCTAATCTTAACTTTCAACAAAGCTGTTTGATCTAAATGAGTTAAAAAGTAATTTGGCCACAGCACGAAATTCTGCTTCAACATTGGAGTGAGATACAACATTTTTCTTTTTTTTTTTCTTTTTACTTTTCCAAGAGACACGATTTCCTCCGAGAAAGACAATATCCCGTAGTAGATCGTCTATCAGTGGAACAACCTGCTCTCTACATCACTGAAACCAATAATCTGAGAATTCCCTTTATCATCATAAATTATCTCATCTCAGGAGATCCTTTAATATATCTCATGAATAAATTACCATTTGTACCCATAAAAGATACAGAAGCTGACAAATGTACCCATATAAAAATAAAACGACAATTGTAACCACGGAAGATGACTTCCGTGTGCCAAGAGTACCCTAACGGACCAATTACGTACCCAATGTCTGGGTACTCTTGGCACATGGAGGCCATCTTCCGTGGTTACACTTGTCGTTTTATTCTTATATGGGTATATTTGTCAGCGTCTGTATCTTTTATGGGTACAAATGGTAATTTATTCTATGTCTCATTCACATTATTGCATTCCAAGGATCCAAGCAAGGAGATTGCAGAAACTGCAAGACAAATGTTAGGTCTAGTAATAGTGAGATAGAGAAGTTTTCCAACTAATCTTCTATACCTTTCAAGATCTGAAATTGGCTCCCCCTGTTTAGACACTCAAGATTTGGATCCATCAGACTATTAGTTGATCTATAATTCATCATCCCCTTGAATATATCTAGAGCATACCTCTTTTGAGAGATAACAACACGATTAATTGATTGGGCAACTTCAATTCCAAGAAAGTATTTAGTAGCTTTCCCAAATCCTTGGTTTGAAAGTAACTGAAGAGATTTTCTTTCGAACGATTAATCCCTTGATGCTTATCATCTGTGATAACAATATCATCCACGTACAATATCAAGTAAACACTTTTCCTTTGGGAATTATGATAGTAGAAAACTGAATGATCTGCCTCACTCCGTTTTATCCCAATCAACAACGGAGCTGAATTTAACCATCAGGTTAGGCTGCGTACATTACAACCTTGGTTGCGGCCCTTTCCCGGACCCTGCGTTAAACGCGGGACGCTTGTGCACCGGGTTGCCCTTTTTTTTATGGGGGATTGTTTCAATCCATAGATTGAATGTCATAGCTTGCAAACCAATCCACAACCCCCTCAAGCAACAAAGCTAGGCAGTTGCTTCATGTAAAACCTCTTTCTCTAGATCACCATGAAGGCAGGCATTCTTGATATCCAATTGATGTGATTACCAATGACGAATAGCAGTCATAGCTGAGAAAACACAAACCTAAGTGATTTCGGCTACATGAGATAAGGTATCCCCATAGTCAAGACCATAAATTTGAGTGTATCCTTTTGCAACAAGCCTTGCTTAGGCGTCAATTGTCCATTTGGACTGACTTTGATTGCGTACACCCAACAACATCCAAGTGTGGTTTTGCCCAAAGGAAGAGGAACCAGCCTCCAATTGCCACTATGCTCTGAAGCTTTTATTTCATCAATCATGACTTGAACTCTTTTGTGTATTGAAATAGGAGAGATAGAAGGTACAAAGGTGGAGTAAGACCAAGATAATCGATGATAACTCAAAAAGTTATAAATAGGATGAGGATTTTTGGGGGAGCGTGTACCTTTGAGAACTGCTATAGGCAAATCTAAATTCTCATAGGAAAGGCTCGTAAATCTACGTTTTGAGAAATCGGAAAGCTATGCTTTATAGATAAATAAATCTTTTGTTTTGTTTTGCTTTTGTATAAGGGAAACCTTATCCCCAATTTGTATTATCCTTCTCATTTTAATGAAATTCTTTTTTTTATTGAAAACAAATATTCAGTGATTTATGGGGGACGTCACCTATGGTATCTCATGCTCACTATAAGTAATTTATTGACGATTATAGTCGTTTCACATGGATTTATTTTTTGCGACCAAAAGCTGAAGTACTATTACAAGTTCGACATCTCTCAAGGATAAGGTCTTTATAGCATAATTATCAAACCTGAACTGCCAATTTAAGTATTGGTCACCAGGTTAGTGGTTCAATCGGTGGGTCATTGGTTAAACAAACTGTTTGACCGGATAATAATAAAATTAAATAACTAAGAAAGGTGGGAGCAAAAAAGATGATTTTCCTGAGGCTGCAATAGGGTCTAAGAGAATTCCTCTTTTGCCCTTCATTTACAGTAGGAGGAATAGGAGAGGGAAAAGAGAAAATGGTGGGGAATCACTTGTGTAACTACTTAGGCCACGTGGCAGAATTAGTGGATGCCTGGATGGGTGTGTGATCCTAGGCTGATTCTGTTAGGGAAGAGAGAGGGATTCTGTTATATAGAGGAGAAAAGGAATAATGAGAAGGTAGGAGAGTGGTAGGCTCTCAAACACTACCAAAGTATTATTTTCTGTTCTATAATTTCCTCCATTTCCCGTATAATCCATAATTGAAGAAGGGGCGATTTCACAGTAATTCATTACTTCCTCAGCTCTTCTAGTTCTATTGTTTTCTTTCGATTTTCTAGGGTACCAGTTGTTACAGTGGAGTGCACATCTTATTTCTTACAAGATTTCTTGCAAACCAATGAGATCTCATTTCAAAAATCATGTCTCTGCCACATCCCAACAAAATGGAGTAGCTGAAAGAAAAAGAAAACTATCTTTTTGATGTTGTGCGCACCCTTATGTTGGAATCTTTTGTGGCACCTCGTTTTTGGAGTCTTTTTTATTAACTGCGAGTTCTCTCCTTCACTAAACAATGGTTTTCCTTCCTTAATGTTGTTTGATCACTCACCCACTTATTCTAATCGCTGAACCTTTGGATGTGTTTGTATGTACATCTTCTCCCACAGATTGCACCTAACATACGGTTCAATCTATTAAATATGCTTTTCTTGGATAGTCTCCCCACCAAAAAGGTTTTCTATGCTATGATCCTAATCAATTTCAAATCAATTCCATTCCAAGCCTTTGTGTTCCAGACAGGATTTGTCAAGTCTCGTGTTGCTGCCCCCTAGATGTTTGATAATCCTATATTTGCTTATTGGGTAAGGTTCACGGCACTTTGCATGATATTAATGAGTAGTTACTATTTTCTATACCCCCAGTCAAGGAGCATGATCGTAGTTTCTTTTGATACTTTTGACTTTGCAGAGGCAAATTAAAATAAAATGTAATGAATAAAAGTGGAGCCAATAGTCCAATTAGGTATTTCTCATTAGTAGTCGGATTTACTATAAATATGGATAGTTGTGATGAATGAAAGAAGCATGAAATTAGTGAATTGATATATTTCCTTCTTTGGAATCCTTCAATGGAATTATCTTCTCCATCTCTTCCTCTAATTTGAATTGATTCTTCTCTAATTTTCCTCTAATAATTCTTTCTTTATTCTATTTCTTTCCCCTTACAGAAAACTAGAATTAAAAATTAGGTGGTTTCCATGGTACCCTCCCAAATTTAAATTGGCCTTGTGTTTAATAATTTGCCAACTCATTGTTATGAATCAATCACTCACTGAACTGTTGTACCTAAATACTACCTTTGGTTTAACAAAATCCCAGTTCTTGATCTCATTTCCATCAAGGGAATAGCTTGTTTTCGGAACTTTGGTTTATTACTTGCTTGATATAATTTTTTGAATGTGATGGAAATGCGGGAAAACTTAATAAACGGGGAATCCTATTTCAATTGTAAATCAGTTCATTTCCATAAATTGTGTTCTAAACACTACTATTTCGCTCTAAGAACTTGAGGCTTACTATTGTAACTTAAGCAATATTCTTGATTCTGCTGGTATTTAATATAACTAATGGAGTTTTTTGGTGGTTCACTGAACCTGACCTCAATGGAACAAGCTCTTAACCTTTTTTATATTTATATTTATATTTATCTTTACAGCTTCTAGATCGAATTGGACCTGCAACAGAGAAATTGAAAAGCAAGGGAATTGATTTCTCATTGTGGTATAAACCAGAGAATTACGCGGCTGACGTCTAAGGTCGGATGATTCGTGGACACTAATACAAAAATTAAATTCCATTGTTATATTAGTTTCTGCTCATAGTTCGATATTTATGAAAACCAAACATTTTGGACATTAAACTGCAAGGATAACTTTTACGCCAGCTGAATTTTCAAAAATGTGTTTAAAAATAGTCATGATTCGTTTGTATATCTACACGGCTACACCCACGTGATATTTATTGGGGGATTTATCTTCTGAAATTGAATTATCATGTGACCTGATCTATCACTATTTATCTTTTCATGCCATGAGTCTTTTTTTCTTTTAGATTAATGCTATACATCCAAGTGTTTTTGTTAACCAAATTTAATTAAGTTTGTCCAATATCAACACAAATCAATTATACTTAGCATTACTCAAAGTCTTGTTATTTAATTTAGATTTGTTTCATAAAAAGACTTGGATGTGTAGCATTATTTTTTTTTTCATCTTATTTTATGGTTATCAGCATAGTTATCAAATTCAGACCGAATTATCCGGTTCGATTGAAAAATTGATGAACTAATCTAGTTTGATGTTCTAATTAATGCATTTAAATTGGTTAAACCCAGTAAAACCGGTTAGAATTGGTGTGAACTGTGCAGTGACCGAACCGTGTAGCGACTGAACCAATTGACATGTGTATCGATTATGTCCTCTTAAATTGATTATGTCCTCTTAAATTTGAAGACGGGACCTTGAGAATATATTGATTCTTATTAGATATATATATATATATATATTAAATAGTATATATTTTTTATTTGAACCGTTGGATTAATGATCTACAGGTTGAATTATTGACCTAGTGACTCGGTTTTTTGACTGGGTCAATTGTTGGTCCGGTCTGAAGCTTGAACATAGTACAGCAGCTGCTGAAGACCATCTCCGTATTTGAAATAAACACACCTGAATAAAATAAGAAAAACAAAAGCACAAACACGATACTTGTAAATCATATCTAGGTTTAGTGTCACGATAAATTTTAGAAGGTTAAATTTAACAGTGTTTGTAGAGTTTTCTAGAGTATTTGAGAATGCTCTAGATGGTTCTGGAACGTTCTAGAATGTCCTAGAAGGTTCTGGAATACTTTAGAAGGTTCTAGAATACTCTGGAAGGTCATAGAGTATTCTAGAAGAGTGTGGATGTATATAGGAATATAAAGAGTAGTATGGAAAAATCTAGAAATATTTAGAAAGTTGTGGTATGATGGATATTTGTAAAGAAGGTTCTAGATGATTAATCTAGGCCATTGATTAGATTTAATCTTAACCATCCATTGAGGACGTGGATGGCTATAAATAGAAGGTGAGAGTTAGTGTGAATTGTGTGTGAATCATTTGTATTAAACACTTGAGTAATAAAGTGTTCTTTCCACCAAGCTTCTTTTCTCTTGTGTTCTCTTGTGTTCTTAGCTTTCTTGCTAAGTATTGAGGGTTAGGCTGACTTGGTCTTAGCTCAAGAGGTTGAGTAAGTTTGAGTGCCGGCACGGTAGTGTTGGAGTGTGTCCAAGGCCGTGACAATTTGGTATTAGAGCAAGGTTCGAGAGGGAGCACAAGTAGTTTGTGGGTATGGCTTCTAATATCACCATGGAGCATGTTGAGTCTCAAAGAAAAAGGAATGTTATTCCTTCTCAATGGGGAGGCAAGAAGGTCCGTTCTTCAAGTGAGCGTAGAGGTAAGGACTCTAACTTCTTAGAAGAAAGAGTTTCTATGTTGGAAAATATTCTACCCTCTATGGATGAGCGCTTCCAAAGGATATAACATGACAAGGAGACCTTTGAGGCTCACGTGTTGGGAGAACTAGATACTTTCAAAGAAAGCATGCTCCAAATCGAAGAGAAGTTTGAGAATTTCTTGAAGCTATTTGAGGAAGTTCGAGTTTGGTTCGAGGAGGCAAAATCTCGACCAACCATTATAAGGGAGACGACAAAGATTGATCTCCCAAAGCCAAAGGCGTTCAAGGGCGTGAGGGACGCTCGAGAAGTGGAGAACTTCCTATGGCAAATAGAGAGGTACTTTGAAGGTCAAGGGGTGATAAGAAGAATCAATAAAGGTACGTATTATAGCTCTTTACCTTTCTGATAATGCTACTTTGTGGTGGAAGAGAAAGTGCGTAGATATGGAAAATGGTACTTGCAACATAGCCACATGGGAAGATTTCAAAAGAGAGTTAAAAAGACAATTCTTTCCTGAGAATGTGGTTTATGAAGTAAGGAAGAAGTTGAGGGAGTTAAAGCACAAGAGTACGATTAACGACTACGTAAAGGAGTTCACTACTCTCACGCTTCAAATCCCCAACTTAGCATCAGAGGATTCGTTGTTCTTCTTCATTGATGGACTCCAACCTTGGGCAAAGCAAGAACTACAAATGAGGAATGTTAAGGATGTCGATTAGGCAATCGTGGTGGCCGAATCAATCATTGAGTATCATAGGGAGACTCTAAACCCAAGTCTTCCTTCAAGCCAAGTTCTACTAAAAGTGGGAGAGACAAGGGGAAGAGTTTCTCAATCAAGAAGGAAGGAAAATACTCTTCAAAGAAAGAATATGAAGAAAAGAAGAAGGCTTTCATGCCCAAAGGAGGATGCTTCGTGTGCAAGGGACCACACCAAATGAAGGATTGTCCCAAACTAGGGACTTTGGCATCTATCGTCGAGGAACGAAAGGCTTAATCACAAGTGACTGAATATGTTGGATATGTCCAACTCATGAATGTTGTGAAGGGAAAGGAGACAAACTCTGTAGAAAAGAAAGGCTTGATGAATGTCAAAACCTTTATCAATGAAAAACCTGTCATGGCTATGATTGATACTGGTGCTACACACAACTTCATCACGTCTGATGAAGTAAGGAGGCTTGGGTTGAAGATCACCGAAAAGAATGGCTGGTTCAAACCCGTGAATACCAAGGGTAAACCTCTTAAGGGAGTAGCAAAAGGGGTTGAGATGACTATTGGTTCTTGGAAGGGCCTTGTGGATTTCTCTGTAGCACCCATGTATGATTTTAAAATAGTCATCGAACTCGATTTGCAAAGAAAGGCAAATATAATACCTATGCCATACTACAACATAGTATGCGTCATGGAGAAAGGGTCTCCATGCATGGTCCCTACAATCTCAAAAGTTGGAGGAATCCCGATGCTCTCGACCATGCAACTCAAGAAAGATTTCAAGAAGGGGAAGATGATGTCTTTGCTACAAGAGGAGTCAACGTTCAAAGGAGAAGTTGTTCCCCCTAAAATCAAGAAAGTCTTTGAAGAAAATAAGGATGTGATACCTCCCGAGTTGCCAAAACAAGCTAGGTGGCAAGATTTTTTGGTTGAGTTTGATTTCGAATTTGAATACAAGTCAGGCAAGACTAATGTGGTAGCAGATGCGCTGAGTCGCAAGGCTGAGTTGGTGGCCATTTCTATGGTTGAAGGAGATATTTTGCATACCATCAAGGAAGGGTTGCATCACGATCCACTAGTCAAGAAGTTGGTGGAGTTGGCTAGAGAAGGTAAGACCAAAAGATTTTGCTTAGAAAACGACCTCTACACAAAATGGAGAAGACTATACGTTCCTAAATGGAAAAATCTGAGAAGGAAGTTGGTAAGAAAATGCCACGACACCAAGTGAGCTGGTCACCAAGGTCAGCGAAGGACCTTAGAACTCATTGAATCTTCTTATTATTGGCTTCAAATAAGAGATGAAGTGGAGAGTTATGTGAAGACTTGTCTTGTGTGCCAACAAGATAAGATTGAAAACAAGACACCAAGTGGGTTGTTGGTCTCTGCCTCCATCAGGACGACTGTGGGAAAGTGTCTCTCTAGATTTCATCTCTGCCTTACTGAAATCTGAGGAGTTTGGATCTATTCTTGTGGTAGTGGATCGATTTTCGAAGTATGCTACCTTTATACCCGCCCTTACTGACTGCACTGCAGAGGAGGCAGCACGACTATTCTTCAAGAATGTGGCGAAATATTGGGGATTGCCTAAGAGCATCATTAGTGATCGAGATCCACGCTTCACAGGACGACTATGGACAGAGCTGTTCAAACTCCTTAGGTCGGAGCTTCATTTCTCAACAAGCTTCCATCCTCAAACCGATGGACAGACTGAGAGAGTGAATGCCTTATTCGAGTGTTACTTGAGGCATTTTGTAAGCGCTAATCAGAAGGATTGGACAAAATTCCTCGACATTGCTTAGTTCTCATACAATTTGCAAAGGAGCGAGTCTACAGGGAAGAGCCCATTCGAGATTGTGACTGGACAACAGCCGCTTACACCTCACTCTCTTTCTTATTCTTACTCGGGAAAGAGTCCTGGAGCTTATCATATGATTAAGTCATCGGAAGAACAAGAAGATGTTACTCGTTCTTACCTCGACAAAGCTGCAAAGAGGATGAAGTAATGGGCAGATAAGAAGAGGAGGCATGCAAGCTATTAAGTGGGAGATAAGGTTATGATTAAACTTCTTCTAGAACAATTTAAAGCCTTTCGCAAGGTTCATAAGGGCTTAGTCCGCAAATACGAAGGGCCATTTGAGATTATTAGATGTGTTGGGGAGGTTGCTTACAAAGTACAATTTTCTCCCTCTATGAAGATTCACCCAGTCTTCCATGTGAGTATGCTTAAACCATATCACGAAGACCAAGATGAACCGAGTAGAGGTGACTCTAGTCGTTCTCCGCCTGTGGTGATTAGATCCTTTGATAAAGAAATCAAAGAGATCTTAGCTAATCGCGTCGTGCGACGAAGAGGGGTACCACCAAGTATCCAATACTTGATCAAGTGGAAAGGACTCCCGATAACTGAAGCTAGTTGGGAAGCTCGTGAAGATCTGGGGCAATTCCAAGAACACCTAGAGCGCTATCAAGAACAGAACGTGACGAGGACGTCTGCGAATTAGGTGGGGGAGAATGTCACGGTAAATTTTAGAAGGTTAAATTTAATAGTGTTTGTAGAGTTTTCTAGAGTATTTGAGAATGTTCTAGATGGTTCCGAAACGTTTTAGAATGTCCTAGAAGGTCCCGGAATACTCTAGAGGTTCTAGAATACTCTGGAAGGCCATAGAGTATTCTAGAAGAGTATGAATGTATATAGGAGTATAAAGAGTAGTTTGTAAGAATCTAGAAATATTTAGAAAGTTGTGGTATGATGGATATTTGTAAAGAAGGTTCTAGATGATTAATCTAGGCCATTGATTAGATTTAATCCTAACCATCCATTGAGGAGGTGGATGGCTATAAATAGAAGGTGAGAGTTAGTGTGAATTGTGTGTGAATCATTTGTATCAAACACTTGAGTAATAAAGTGTTCTTTCCACCAAGCTTCCATTCTCTTGTGTTCTTAGCTTTCTTGCTAAGTATTGAGGGTTAGGTTGACTTGGTCTTAACTCAAGAGGTTGAGTAAGTCCGAGTGCCGGCACAGTAGCGTTGGAGTGTGTCCAAGGCCGTGACATTAGGCTTAAACAAAATGCAAATTTTTAGGCAAAAACCAAGCAAACACCAATCCAGAAAATCTATTCATATTTTGTGTTGGTTCTTTGCACCTACTTCCATTTTTATAACTGATGCGTGAGCATCTTTCCTATCTTTTCCTAGTAAATTTGCATCTAATTTATTGAGTTTAATAAAGAATTAATTATCTTTTAGCCAATATGGATGTTACTTTGAGTCTTTTGCAATTTTGTTTATTTTAGGTAGCATTCGACTGGATTTGATGGAGTTTCTGCAGCTCAAGAATTAAAGGAGATAGCAGCGAAGAGCAACGTTTACGCGTGACTGACACGTACGCGTGATTTGGAGCTTTTCATGGTGACGCGTGCGCGTGACTGACGCGTACGTGTGATTTGAAGAATTGCACAGCGACGCGTGCGCGTGACCGACATGTGCACGTGACTTGCAAAAAAGACCATCGACGCGTACGCGTGACATGCGCCACGTGCAGAAAATGCAGAAAACGCTGTGGTTGATTTTTGGGCCCTATTTTAGCACCCAAGTTAGGCATCCAGTGAAGTCAAGTGGTCCCCACGTTACAAGACGCAGAGTAGTTAGTTAATTCTGATTTAAATTCAAATTTGAATTTGAAAATAGGAAAAGATATTATTTTAATTTTAGAAATTAAATTTTAAATTAATTAGGATTAGTTATAAAAAGGAGAGACTTCTCTTCTATTAGGCAGATTTCATTAGGGGGATTCCATTAGGGAATTCTATACAAATTTACATTCCACATTCCATGAGCAACTAATCCTCCATTGTTAAGGTTAGGAGCTCTGTCTATTTATATGGATTGATTCGTTTGCTCTTTCTAATTTAATTCATGTTTTGATTTATATTTCAATAATTGTTTTCGTTCTTTATTTTATGAATTTGGGTGGAACGGAAGTATGACCCATGTTCTAATTGAGTTCTTGTAAAACTTGGAAAAACTCTTTACTTGAACAACAGCTTGAAAACATATTATCCTGAATTTCTAATTGTTTGTATTTAACGGGATACGTGACATTTAATCCCCTTAGTTTTGGATAATTAGGATTCTTGTGGCATATAAATTGGAATTTGATCATCACCCTCTAATTGGAATTAATTGACTAAGGAATTGGCAGTTAATGAATTTTAGAGGAGACTAGGAAGATCTAAGGAATTAGGGTCTAGTCACATATAGTTTGCCATGAATTAAATCTTGCATGATTAAAATCGTTAGTAAGAAAAATCAATCCAGAAAATAGATAACTCTGAAACCTTAATTGTTTTCTCCATATTTTATTCCCAACTCATCGTTGCTTGCTTTCTGAAATTCTTAATTTACTGTTTAATGCTCTTTGGATACCAAAACACTCTTTTCTGTTTTTCTAACTAAGCTAATCACTTAACCATTGTTGCTTAGTCCATCAATCCTCGTGGGATCGATGGTGCACGAAATTGCAATCACACATGCAATTTCGCACAACTAACCAGCAAGTGCACTGGATCGTCCAAGTAATACCTTACGTGAGTAAGGGTCGATTCCACGGAGATTTTTGGCCTGAAGCAAGCTATGGTTACCTTGTAACTCTTAGTCAGGAGATTATCAATGAAAAAGGTTTTGTTTGCAATAAAATAAAAGAGCATGAAATAAAAGATACTTGTGATTCAATAATGGAGAACAGGTTGGAGTTTTGGTGATGCTCTGTCATCTGAATCTCTGCTTTTCTACTGTCTTCTTCTTCATGCACACAAGGCTCCTTCCATGGCAAGCTGTGTGTAGGGTGTCACCGTTGTCAATGGCTACTTCCCATCCTCTCAGTGAAAATGGTCCATGTGCGCTGTCACTGCACGGCTAATCATCTGTCGGTTTTCAATCATGTTGGAATAGAATCCAATGATCCTTTTGCGTTTGTCACTACGCCTAACACTCGCGAGTTTGAAGGTTGTCACAGTCATTCCTTCTCAGATCCTACTCGGAATACCACAGACAAGGTTTAGACTTTTCAGATCCCAGGAATGGCCGCCAATAATCCTAGCTTATACCACGAAGACTCCGATCTTTCGGAATGGAGGCTAAGAGATACACATTCAATCTAAGAGAACGGAGGTGGTTGTCAGGCACGCGTTCATAAGTTGAGAATGGTGATGAGTGTCACGGATCATCACATTCATCATGTTTGAGTGCGAATGAATATCTTAGAACGGAAGCAAACGTGATTGAATAGAAAACAGTGGTAATTGTATTAATCCATCGAGACACAGCAGAGCTCCTTACCCCCAACAACGGAGTTTAGAGACTCATGCCGTAGAGATACAATGTAAAACATGAAAATGTCATAAGGTACAAAATAAGTCTCTAAAAGTAGTTTTTATACTCAACTAGTAACCTAGGTTTACAGAAAATGAGTAAACTAAGATAGGTAGTGCAGAAATCCACTTCTGGGGCCCACTTGGTGTGTGCTTGGACTGAGCATTAGAGCTTTCACATGCATAGGCTATTCCTGGAGTTAAACGCCAGCTTTTATGCTAGTTTGGGCATTTAACTCCAACTTTTATGCAGTTTTGGCGTTTTGACACTAGAAAAGGGCAGAGAGCTGGCGTTTTGACCCCTTTTTACGTCGTTAAAACTCGAGCAAAGTATAAACTATTATATATTTTTGGAAAGACCTGGATGTCTACTTTCCAACGCAATTGAGAGTGCACCATTTGAAGTTCTGTAGCTCCAGAAAATCTACTTCGAGTGCAGGGAGGTCAGAATCCAACAGCATCTGCAGTCCTTTATCAGCCTCTGAATTAGATTTTTGCTCAGGTCCCTCAATTTCAGCCAGAAAATACCTGAAATCATAGAAAAACACACAAACTCATAGTAAAGTCCAGAAATGTGAATTTTTCTCAAAAACTAATAAAAATATACTAAAAACTAACTAAATCATACTAAAAACTATATAAAAACAATGCCAAAAAGCGTATAAATTATCCGCTCATCAATCGATCCTTACTCACATAAGGTATTACTTGGTACGACCTGGTGCACTTGCTAGTTAGTTTGTAGGTTGTAAATTACCGCATCAATAACATGTTTGTTTTCCTGGTATTCCTTCATCACCAAATTCATCTCTTCATACTTCACCTATTTATCATTTGCAATTTCATTCTAATTCATAGTTGACATTTTCCATCCTTGTAGCAGACATAATTTTCCTATATCAAGCACCATGTTAGATAACCTTATCTATTGATCCGTACCCATTATAATCGATCTGATGTTACACCTTAGTTGGCTCATATCCATATAAGCAAACCAACTACTAAGTCAAAATCAGATAAAGATGCACTAAGAGAAAATTCCGCGACGCACCTCGGATCAGTAACGGATGTACTTTTCAAACATAAATAGCCCTGCTTAGACGACCTAAAGGGAAGCACACAAAAGATACACAAAAGCTCGAATTAAGCATCATTAATATTGATATTATTATTGAACGTGTATTGACTTGAGCGTTGAAGTCTTTTTTCAAGGTTCTCCATGCCACCTCAATGAGGAAGAAGTTAAGGTGCAGAACATAGGAGAAGAACACCTCCAGTGCTCTCCCAGCTGCGACCGACCTATACCGTGGGGCCAGAATTTAATTAACCCCACGATGACTTTATTTTACTTTTTTGCAGGATCATGGCCGATAAAGGCGTGTCTCAGACTACTCCCCCCACCAATGATGAGCTGGTGGCCATGAATGCTACCCTTCTGGCTGAGGTTAAGAGGATGGCCGATCTTTTGGAAGCCTCTCACAATGGGAAGTCCAACATGGAGGACCCTAAGAGTGCGACCTCGAATGGCACTTGACCTCTAGACTCGGGTTCTCAAGAGGTCACACCGCCATGGAAAAACTGACAATAGACAATCCTTTTTCAGAGGACATTGTTAAATTCCAGATGCCAAAGAACTTTTCTTTACCTACAACACTCAAACCATATGTAGGATTTGGAGACCCCCGTGTCCATATTAAGAAATTCCAGTCCATGATGTTCTTTAACAGTGCCTCTGACCCTATACTTTGTCGTTCTTTTCCAACCTTTTTAGATGGTGCTGTTTTACTTTGGTTTTCTAAAATCCCTGTAGGTTCTATATCTTGTTTCGAAGAATTGGAAAGGTCTTTCATCGACTATTTCGCAGCTTAAAGAATATACGTAGACGGATCCGACTGCCTTAGTACTATTAAGCAAGGTCCGTATGAGAGCTTGAAGGATTATATGACGTGATTTGCTGAAGCAACTAAAAAATACCTGATCTCAGTTTTGAGGTGCACCTACATGCACTAAAGAGCGGCCTTTGCCTTGATAAGTTCCAAGAAACCATTGCCGTAACCAAGCCGAAAACATTAGAAGAATTTCGGGAGAAAGCTGCAAGTCAAATGGAGATCGAAGAACTCCGTGAAGCTCAGCGGATGGATAAGCATCAACCTCGCCGAGATGAAGAAAGACAACTGAGGTCACATACCAACAAGGAGCTCAAAAAGCCTTTTAAGCTAACCCCAAAGTTCGACTCCTACACTAAATTTAACATGAAAAGGGAGGACATAATCAAGGAGATCCTCCACAACAAGCTCATAAAACCGCCAAGCAAAGCAGGTACTTACCAAGACAAAAAATATGTGGACAAAACCAAACACTACGCTTTTCATCAGAAGTACGGTCACACCACTGACAAATGCATGGTGGCCAAATACTTGCTTGAAAGACTAGCACGACAAGGACTATTGGACAAATATATCAACAGCAGGATACAACGAGACTCATCAACCTCAACAGTTGCAGAACATCAGACAACAAACATTGAAAGGACCAATGGCAGCATAATCAACCCTGCCCACCTAAGAAGATCATCAACTACATATCAGGGGGATTCACATGTGGTGGAGATACAAGCTCGACCAGGAAAATAAATTACCAGACTATGTTGACATTACAAGATAACACACCGAAAAAAGCATCCACTTTCCACATTTCGGAGATCACATTCGCAAAAAAGGATTTTGAATCCAAAACTCCTAACCTCGATGACTCGGTAGTAATCCATGTGACGACAAGAGACCTTTTGATTCGGAAAGATGCAACTAAACGACAAGGTGCTACAACCTTCCTTCGGCGAGTTAGTCGGATTTTCAGGGGAAAGAGTCCCCGTAACAGGTTATGTCTGGGTGAGGACGACCTTAGGGGAGTACCCTCACTAAAAAACTTTGGATATCCAATATTTAATTGTCGACTGCTTCAGTCCCTATAATATCATCCTAGGAAGACCATCTTTAAATGCTTTTGGAGCCATAGTCTCCACAATTCATTTGTGTGTCAAGTTTTGTTTGCAGGACATAACCATAGCAACAGTGCATTCCGACAAAAAGGAAGCAAGGCAATGTTATAATGACGGGCTCAAAATAAGACAAACACTGGCACCGAGAATAAACTCGGTATACAACACCGACGATATAACGGCGTTAGCCGAGCTCGATCCTCAGACTGATCATGACCACTGACCTATCCCAATAGATGACCTAAAAAAGGTAAGCATCTCTGGCAATCAAAATCAGGAAACTAATGTTGGTAACGCTTTGTCTGCACGGTACTTGAAACAAATCACCGATCTGCTCCAAGCAAATGCCGACCGACTTCAGGCAAATGCCGACCTATTCGCATGGACCTCGGCTGACATACCGGGAATAGAACCAGAATTCATAAGCCACAAACTTGCTCTGGATCTTAAAGCTCACCCAAAAACGCAGAAAAAAAGACATCTAGGACAGGAAAAAACAGATGCGACCATCAAGGAAACACAGAAATTGTTAAGCACGGGTTTCATTCGAGAAATTCGTTTCACATCCTGGCTAGCAAATGTAGTAATGGTGAAAAAGAACTCAGAAAAATGGCGAATGTGTGTAGATTTTACTGATCTGAACAAGGCCTGCCTAAAGGATTCCTATCCATTGCCGTGTATTGATAAACCGGTTGACAACACTTCTGGTTACAAAATATTAAGCTTTATGGACGCGTACTTAGGATATAACCAAATACTAATGCACCCTTTAGATGAAGACAAAACATTCTTCATAACCGAGCATGGGAATTTCTGTTACAAAGCCATGCCTTTTGGCTTCAAAAATGCAGGAGCCACATACGAACGCCTGATGGACAAGATTTTCTGAGACCAAATCGTAAGAAATATGGAAGTGTACGTAGATGACATGGTCATCAAATCAGAAAATGAAGAAATTCACCTTTTCGATCTCAAAGAGGTGTTCAAGCAATTGAAAAGGTATAACATGCGCCTAAACCTGAAAAGTGCACACTCGGAGTACAAGGGGGAAAATTTCTTGGATTTATGTTAACCATAGAAGAATCGAAACAAACCTCGACAAGTGTAACGCAGTTATACAGATGAAGTCACCAACAACAATCAAAGAAGTATAACAACTGACAAGAAGGCTGGCAACCTTGTCAAGATTCCTACCAACGATGGCAGCAAGATCAACCCACTTCTTTAACACACTACGGAAATCAAACAAGTTTGTATGGTCAGACAAATGTGAAATAGCCTTTACCGAGTTCAAGCAAATCCTTTCATCACCTCCCATACTGAGAAAACCAACACGTGGTAATCCACTCTATTTGTATCTTTCAATTTCTACTAACTCAATTTCATCCATCCTTGTACAGAAACAGGGCGGGAGCAACACCCAATCTACTTTATCAGTAAAGTCCTACAAAATGCAGAAACTCGGTACACAACCATCGAGAAACTAGCCTATGCTTTGGTGGTTATAGCACAACGTCTACGACACTACTTCCAGAATTATGAGATCATAGTCCGAACTAATCATCCATTGAGATAAGTACTCGCCAGACCGGATCTGGCAGGAAGACTAACAAAGTGGTCGATCGAACTGTTAGAGTACGAAATTAGCTACCAAGCTTAGGGCTCCCTAAAATCCCAAGTACTGGAAAACTTCACAGAGGAATTTACCTCAACAGACGATATTTATCCAGAGTGGGAACTATACGTGGATGGTGCATCTAACAAAGATGGCGGGGGAGCTAAAATTGTCCTTAAAGATAAAGAATGAGTCTCTGGTGCACGAAATTATAAATCACACTTTTTACAACTCATACCACTAACCAGCAAGTGCACTGGGTCGTCCAAGTAATACCTTACGTGAGTAAGGGTTGAATCCCACTGAGATTGTTGGCTTGAAGCAAGCTATGGTTATCTTGTAACTCTTAGTCAGGATAATAATAATTCTCAGTTTTGATTGGTAGTAAATAAAAAGCATGGATTAAATAATATTTGTTATGCAGTAATGGAGAATATGTTGGAATTTTGGAGATGCTTTGTCTTCTGAATCTCTGCTTTCCCCTATCTTCTTCTTCACGCACGCAAGGTTCCTCCTATGGCAGGCTGTGTGTTGGTGGATCACCGTTGTCAATGGCTACCATCCGTCCTCTCAGTGAAAATGGTCCAGATGCGCTGTCACTGCACGACTAATCATCTGTCAGTTCTCACTCATGCTGGAATAGGAACCATTGATCCTTTTGCGTCTGTCACTACGCCCAACCCTTGTGAGTTTGAAGCTCGTCACAGTCATTCAATCCCTGAATCCTACTCGGAATACCACAGACAAGGTTTAGACTTTTCGGATTCTCAAGAATGCTGCCAATGGATTCTAGCTTATACCACGAAGACTCTGATTAAGGAAATCAAGAGATACTCATTCAATCTAATGTAGAACGGAGGTGGTTGTCAGGCACGCGTTCATAGGTTGAGAATGGTGATGAATGTCACGGATCATCACATTCATCATATTGAAGTGCGAATGAATATCTTAGATAGAAACAAGCATGTTTGAATAAAAAACAGAAATAATTGCATTAATTCATCAAGACACAGCAGAGCTCCTCACCCCCAACAATGGAGTTTAGAGACTCATGCCATCAAAGAGTACAAAGTTCAGATCTAAAAAATGTCATGAGGTACAAAATAAATCTCTAAAAGTTGTTTAAATACTAAACTAGTAACCTAGGTTTATAGAAAATGAGTAACTGAGATAGATAGTGCAGAAATCCACTTCTGGGGCCCACTTAGTGTGTGCTGGGGTTGAGACTTGTGCTTTTTATGTGCCTGGGCTATTTCTGGAGTTAAATGCCAGGTTGTAACCTGTTTTGAGCGTTTAACTCCAACTTGTAACCTGTTTCTGGCGTTTAACGCCAGAATGGAACATGGAACTGGAGTTAAACGCCAGTTTACATTGTTTATCTTCGAGCAAAGTATAGACTATTATATATTGCTGGAAAGCCCTAGATGTCTACTTTCCAACGCAATTGAGAGCGCACCAATTAAACTCCTATAGCTCTAGAAAATTTATTTCGAGTGCAGGGATGTCAGAATCCAACAGCATCAGCAGTCCTTTTTCAGCCTGAATCAGATTTTTGCTCAAATCCCTCAATTTCAGCCAGAAAATACCTAAAATCACAGAAAAACACACGAACTCATCGTAAAGTCCAAAAATATGAATTTTGCCAAAAAATTAATATAAACATACTAAAAACTAATTAAAACATACTAAAAACTACATGAAATTACCCCCAAAAAGCATATAAAATATCCGCTCATCACAACACCAAACTTAAACTATTGCTTGTCCCCAAACAACTAGATAAATAAAATAGGATAAAGAGAAATAAAGAAGCAATAATATCTCAGAGTTTTAAGTGAAGCTCAGATTCTAATTAGATGAGTGGGGCTAGTAGCTTTTTGCTTCCGAACAGTTTTGGCATCTCGCTTTATCCTTTAAAATTCAGAATGATTGGCATCTATAGGAACTCAGAATTCCGATGATGTTATTGGTTCTCCTATTTCAGTATGTTTATTCTTGAACACAGTTACTTATGAGTCTTGGCTGTGACCCTAAGCATTTTGTTTTCCAGTATTACCACCATATACATAAATGCCATAGACACCTAACTGGGTGAACCTTTTCAGATTGTGACTCAGCTCTGCTAAAGTCCCCAGTTAGAGGTGTCCAGAATTCTTAGGCACACTCTTTTACTTTGGATCACGACTTTAACCACTCAATCTCAAGCTTTTCACCTGGACCTTCATGACACAAGCACATGGTTAGGGACAGCTTGATTTAGCCGTTTAGGCCAGGATTTTATTCCTTTTAGGCCCTCCTTTCCATTGATGCTCAAAGCCTTGGATCCTTTTTGCCCTTGCCTTTTGGTTTAAAGGGCTATTGGCTTTTTCTGCTTCTCTCTTTTTTTTTGCAAGCTTTATTTTTCACTGCTTTTTCTTGCTTCAAGAATCAATTTCATGATTTTTCAGATCATCAATAACATTTTTCTTGTTCATCATTCCTTCAAGAGCCAACAGATTTAACATTCATAAACTCCACTATCAAAATTATGCACTATTCAGGCATTCATTCAAAAGACAAAAAGTATTGCCACCACATATAAATAATTTGAATTTTTCTTATTAAAAACTCGAAAAAATATTGCCTCCTTATTCTAAAATTCTGCTATTTTATTCATGTTTGATGATGATGAAAAAAATAAATTATAGCTTAATTAGAGATAAAATCAAAATAAAGATACTAATTACTACTACTCATATATAACTTCTAAGGTAAATTCCTAATAAGAACAATTATCACAGAGTTAAGGCTAAGATTAGGACTCAACAACTTTTATTTTGGGAAGTGGATGCTCCTTTAGTCTGTGGGGTGCTTGGCCCTTTAAGAGATAGCTTCTGACGCTTCAGTTCCTTCATTTCACGCCCTTGCTCTTCTTGTTCCCCAAGCAGTTTGCAAAGCATGCTATTTTGATTTTTCTGTTCTTCCTTTAGTTGGTCCATAGCTTCTTGCAACTTGGTAACAGATGCTTCAAGACGCTCCCAGTATTCAATTTGAGGGATTTTCGAGAGGAACTCCTGCACTTGTTGTCCTTCCATTGACTTTTTGGTGATTGGTTGCTCAACTGAGATATACTCATTTACTCCCATCTTTACCCCAGCATCTTTACATAGCATAGAGATTAAGCTTGGATAAGCCAATTTGGCATCTTTGGAGTTCTTGTTTGCAATTGTGTAAAGTTCACAAGAAATCAGCTGATGAACTTCCACTTCTTTTTCCAACATAATGCAATGGATCATTACTGCTCTTTTGATGCTGACTTCAGAGTGGTTGCTAGTGGGCAGTATAGAATGCCCAATGAAGTCCAGCCAGCCTCTGGCGATTGGTTTGAGATCTCCTCTCTTGAGTTGGTTTGGGACACCCTTTGTGTTGGTTGTCCACTTGGTTCCAGGGAGGCATATGTCCTCTAGAATTTTGTCCAAACTCTTATTTGTTCTCATCATTCTCCTATTAAAGGAGTCTGGGTCACCTTGCAGTTGAGGCAACTTGAAGATCTCTCTTATTTTGTCAGGGTGGAGGTGAACAATCTTCCTTCTGACCAGAGTTCGATAGTCATAGAAGGCGGTTCCAGTTATTCTTTGCCTGTCTGTTTGCCACAGATTAGAGTAAAATTCTTGAACCATGTTTCTTCCCACCTTTGTTTCAAGATTAGCTAGGATTTCCCAGCTCCTGTTTCGAATTTGCTCTTGGATCTCCGGATATTCGTCTTCTTTCAGATCAAATTTAACTTCTGGGATCACTGACCTTAGTCCCATTATTTTGTAGTAATGGTCTGAATGTTCTTTGGTTAAGAACTTCCCTTGATTCTAAAGTGGTTTTGGAATATTCTCTTTCTTGCCTCTTGGAGTGGTTTATTTTCCCTTAGGAGCCATGATCTTAGTGGGTATTGACTTAGTGATCACGGATAAACACACCAAACTTAGAGGTTTGCTTGTCCTCAAGCAAAAGAAAGGAAAGGAGAGGGATACAGGGAGAGCCAAGTTCGAATTATGGAGTAGAGGAGGGAGGCCGAACGCGGATTTAAAGGGAAGGGGGTGGGTTTTCGAAAATTTTTGAAGAAGATAGGATAGAAGATATGATTTGTAAAAGATAAGTATGATAGGAAAAAGATGAAATTTAAAATTGAAAAGATATGAAAGATATTTGAAAAAGATAAATCTGAATTTTGAAAAGAAGATATGATGAGTGTGAAAAGATTTAAGAAGAATTTAAAAAGATTTGAAAAGAATTCAAAAAGATAAATGAGTTTTGAAAAAGGTTTGAAAAGAAATTGAAGAAAAATTAAGAAATATGTTTATGATTAAAAATTTTTCGAAATTGAAGTTAAAAGATGAGAGTTTGTAACATGTTTATGCAAGAAATCATGAATTGAAACATGAAAAATGGAAAAAATTTGAAGTGAAAACGAAGTTACCTTCTCCCCACAATCCTGGCATTAAACGCCCAACTGCTGCATGTTTTGGGCGTTTAACGCCCGTCTGTAGCTTCTCCTGGGCGTTTAACGCCCAGCTATAGCTTCTGGCTGGCGTTAAATGCCAGAAAATCCCTTATCACTGGGCGTTTTTCTAAACGCCCAGGATGCTACAAATCTGGCGTTAAATGCCCAGAATGGTATCCATTCTGGCGTTTAACGCCCAAATGGCTATCCCTACTGGCGTTAAATGCCCAGTAGATGCTTCTTTTGAGCGTTTAACGTCCAAAACAGCTTTTACTGGCGTTTTCGCACCAGTGAGCTTCTTTTTGCTGTTTTATCCTCTGAATCCTTCTGTAACTCTGTGAACTCATGTAATTGATACTTTACCTTGAAGATAATTAATATGAACCCGTAAAATTATCATTTAATTAACAAATAATCTTTGTTAATGGCTGGATTGCCTCCCAGTAAGCGCTTCTTTATTGTCTTTAGCTTGACTATTACTGAGCTTTAATCAAGTCTCAGTTTTGAGCATTCTTGCTCAAAATTGCTTTCAAGATAATGTTTGACTATCTGTCCATTAACAATAAATTTTTTGTTAGAGTCATTATCCTAAAGCTCTACATATCCATATGGTGACACACCTGTAATCACATATGGTCCTCTACACTGGGATTTCAACTTTCTGGGGAATAATCTGAGCCTAGAGTTGAACAGCAGAACTTTCTGCCTTGGCTCAAAGACTCTGGATGACAGCTTCTTATCATGCCATCGTTTTGCTTTCTCTTTGTAAATTTTTGCATTTTCGAAAGCATTTAGTCTGAATTCCTCTAGCTCATTTAACTGGAGCAATCGTTTTTCTCCAGCTAACTTGGCATCAAGGTTTAGGAAGCTGGTTGCCCAGTAGGCCTTGTGTTCCAATTCCACTGGCAAGTGATAGGCTTTTCCATACACAAGCTGGTATGGAAAGGTCCCTATAGGAGTCTTGAATGCTGTTCTGCATGCCCACAGAGCATCATCCAAGCTTCTTGCCCAATCCCTTCTACGGTTAATCACAGTCCGTTCCAAGATTCTTTTAAGTTCTCTATTAGAGACTTCAGCTTGCCCATTTGTCTGTGGATGATATGGAGTTGCCACCCTGTGGCTAACTCCATATCGAACCATAGCATAGTAAAGCTGTTTATTGCAGAAATGAGCGTCCCCATCACTGATTAGTACTCTAGGGACACCAAATCTGCTGAAGATATGTTTCTGGAAGAATTTCAGCACTGTCTTAGTATCATTAGTGGGTGTTGCAATAGCCTCCACCCATTTGGATACATAATCCACTGCCACCAGAATATAAGTGTTTGAGTATGATGGTGGGAAAGGCCCCATGAAGTCAATACCCATACATCAAACAACTCAATCTCCTAGATCCCTTGTTGAGGGATGGCATAACCGTGAGACAGATTTCTAGATCTTTGACAACTGTCATAATTACGTACAAACTCTCGGGAGTCTTTATAGAGAGTAGGCCAGTAGAAGCCACATTGGAGGACTCTTGTGGCTGTTCGCTCACTTCCAAAATGTCCTCCATACTGTGATCCATGGCAATGCCAGATGATCTTCTGTGCTTCTTCTTTAGGCACACATCTACGGATTACTCCGTCTGCACATCTCTTGAAGAGATCAACTTCTTTGATTGCTGCCTACTATACTCTTTGGGTATGAATCTCACAGCCTTGTAGTTTGCAATGTCTTCAAACCATGGTACTTCCTGGATGGCAAAGAGTTGCTCATCCGAAAAGTTTTTAGAGATCTCAATAAGAGGGAGGGACGTCCCTTCTATTGGTTCTATTCGGGACAGGTGATCTACTACTTAGTTCTCTGTCCCTTTTCTGTCTCTTATTTCTATATCAAACTCTTGCAGAAGCAACACCTTGGTTTTGAATCCTGCTTTGTGAGTAGATATTTAAGAGCAGCATGGTCAGTGTACACAATCACTTTTGATCCTACTAAATAAGATCTGAACTTATCAATGGCGTAAACCATTGCAAGTAACTCTTTTTCTGTAGTTGTGTAGTTCTTCTGTGTGTCATTTAAAACACGACTGGCATAATAAATAACGTGCAAAAGCTTGTCATGCCTTTGTCCCAACACTGCACTAATGGCATTGTCACTGGCATCACACATTAGTTCAAATGGTAATGTCCAGTCTGGTGCAGAGATGACTAGTGCTGTGACCAGCTTAGCTTTCAGAGTCTCAAATGCCTGCAGACACTCCTTATCAAAGATAAATGGCGTGTTAGCAGCTAGCATATTACTCAGAGGTTTTGCAATTTTTGAAAAATCTTTATAAACCTCCTATAGAATCCTGCATGCCCCAGAAAGCTTATGATTGCCTTAACATTGGTAGGTGGTGATAATTTTTCAATTACCTCTACCTTAGCTTGATCCACCTCTATTCCCTTGTTCAAAATTTTGTGCCCAAGGACAATTCCTTCAATCACCATAAAGTGACATTTCTTCCAGTTTAAAACCAGGTTAGTCTGTTGGCACCTCTTTAGAACAAGTGCTAGATGGTCAAGACAGGAGCTGAATGAGTCTCCAAATACTAAAAAGTTATCCATAAAGACGTCCAGAAATTTTTTCACCATATCAGAGAAAATAGAGAGTATGCACCTTTGAAAGGTTGCAGGTGCATTGCACAGACCAAATGACATCCTTCTGTATGCAAATACTCCAGATGGATATGTGAATGTTGTTTTCTCTTGATCCTGGGGATCTACTATAATTTGATTATAACCTAAATATCCATCCAAAAAGTAGTAGTAATCATGACCTGCTAGTCTTTCTAGCATCTGGTCTATGAATGGTAAAGAAAAATGATCCTTTCTGGTAGCTGTATTGAGCCTTTTGTAATCAATACACATACGCCACCCTGTAACTGTTCTTGTAGGAACCAGTTCATTTTTTTCATTATGAACCAATGTCATGCCACCCTTCTTAGGGACGACTTGGACAGGGCTCACCTAGGGGCTATCAGAAATAGGATAAATAATCCCAACCTCTAGTAATTTAGTGACCTCCTTCTGCACCACCTCCTTCATGGCTGGATTCAGCCGCCTCTGTAGTTGAACCACTGGCTTAGCGTCATCCTCCAATAGGATCTTGTGCATGCATCTGGCTGGGCTAATGCCCTTAAGATCACTGATGGACCACCCAAGAGCTGTCTTGTGTGTCCTCAGCACTTGAATTAGTGCTTCATCTTCCTGTGGCTCTAAGGTAGAGCTTATAATTACAGGAAAAGTGTCACCTTCTCACAGAAATGCATATTTCAGGGATGGTGGTAATGGTTTGAGCTTGGGTTTAAGAGGTTTTTCCTATTCTTGAGGGATTTTCAGAGGTTCTATTATTCTCTCTGGTTTCTCCAGATCAGGCTGAACATCTTTAAAGATATTCTTTAGCTCTGATTCGAGACTCTCAGTCATATTGACCTCTTCCACCAGAGAGTCAATAATATCAATGCTCATGCAGTCGTTTGGGGTGTCTAGATGCTGCATAGCTTTGACAACATTCAACTTAAACTTGTCCTCATTGACTCTCAGGGTTAATTCCCCTTTTTAGACGTCAATGAGGATTCGTCCAGTTGCCAGGAAAGGTCTTCCTAGAATGAGAGTTGCACTCTTGTGCTCCTCCATTTTCAGCACCACAAAGTTAGTGGGAAAGGCAAATGGTCCAACCTTGACAATCATGTCTTCAATCAAGCCTGATGGGTATTTAATGGAGCTATTAGCAAGTTGGAGACATATCCGGGTTGGTTTGACTTCTTCAGTCAAACCAAGCTTTTTGATAGCGGATGCAGGTATTAGGTTGATACTTGCTCCAAGATCACATAGAGCTTTCTTGGTACAAGTACCCTCCAATGTGCATGGTATCATGAAACTTCCGAAATCTTTAAGCTTTTCTGGTAAGCTTTTTAGAATGACTGCACTGCATTCTTCAGTGAGAAAAACTTTTTCAATTTCTCTCCAGTCCTTCTTATGACTCAAGATCTATTTCATGAACTTAGCATAAGAGGGTATTTGCTCAAGTGCCTCTGCAAACAGAATCTTTATTTCAAGAGTCATGAGATAGTCTGTAAAGCAGGTAAATTGCTTATCCTGCTCCGCTTGGTGGAGTTTCTGAGGATAAGGCATCTTGGCCTTGTATTCCTCAACCTTAGTTGCTGCAGGTTTATTTCCTACAGAGGTGGTCGGAAAAGCCTTCTTAGAGGGGTTGCTATCATCACTTGTATGTGTCTGATCCCTCACTGGCGTTTGAACGCCAGGATCAGAAGCTAAATTGGCATTTAACGCCCAATTCCTACCTGTTTCTAGCGTTTGAACGCCAGAACTGAGCTCCCATTGGGCGTTTAACGCCAGCTTTTCACCTTTTTCTGGCGTTTGAACGCCAGAATTATTCCTCTCTGGGCTCTTACTGTCTTCAGAGGGATTTTGGGTAGCAGTTTGTTCATCTTCTGTCAGTTGTTCTTTTCTTAGCTTCCTGCTGCTTTGAAGTGAGGTATTTAATGTTCTCTCACTTCTTAATTGAACTACTTGGCACTCTTCTGTTATCTGTTTTGATAATTGCTATTTTGTTTGATTCAATTGTGCTTCCATATTCACATTAGCAATTCTTGTGTCTTGTAGCATTTCCATGAATTCGACTATCTATTTTGTTAGAAAATCTAATTGCTGATTGAATTCAGTAACTTGTTCTGTAGGACTGAGTTCAACAGTTACTGTTTTAGCCTCTTCTTTCATGGAAGACTCACTACTTAAGTACAGATGCTGATTTCTAGAAACTGTATCAATGAGCTCTTGAGCTTCTTCAATTGTCTTTCTCATGTGTATAGATCCACCAGCTGAGTGGTCTAAAGACATTTGAGCTTTCTCTGTAAGCCCATAGTAGATGTCTAACTGCACCCACTCTAAAAACATTTCAGATGGGTATTTCCTTAGCATCTCTCTGTACCTCTCCCAAGCATCATAAAGGGATTCATTATCTCCTTGTTTGAAGCCTTGGATAGCCAGTCTCAGCTGTGTCATCCTTTTTGGAGGAAAATATTGATTTAGAAATTTTTCTGACAGCTGTTTCCATGTCCTTATGCTGGCCTTGAGTTGGTTATTTAACCACCTCTTAGCTTGATCTCTCACAGCAAATGGGAATAGTAACAGTCTGTAGATATCCTGATCTACTTTCTTATCATGTACTGTGTCAGTAATTTGTAAGAAATGTGCTAGAAACTCAGTAGGTTCTTCCTGTAGAAGACCGGAATACTGGCAATTTTGCTGCACCATGATAATGAGCTGAGGATTCAACTCAAAGGTACTAGCTCTTATGGGAGGTATACATATACTACTCCCATATGAAGCAGTCGAGGGGTTAGCATATGACCCCAGAGTCCTTTTGGACTGTTCACCTCCACTTAAGTCCATGATGGAGAAAGGGAGGTGTTGTGTAATAGAGATTGAAATAGTATTATTAAAAAATATATTTTTATTTATTTATTTATTTTCGAAAATAAAATAAATTAAAATAAAATAAATGAAAAATGGGTGAAGATTTTCGATAAATGAAGAGAGAGAAAAAGTGGTTAGGAAGTTTTGAAAAAAGATATGATTGAAAGGATTTGATTAGAAAAAGATGTGATTTTTAAAATTGATGACTAATTTAATGCTAAATTTTTGAAAATTATGAGTGGAATGAGGAAAAGATATTTTTTTATTTTTTTGAATTTAATGAGGAAAGAGAAAAACAATAAAAAGACACAAGACTTAAAATTTTTAGATCTAATACTCCTTATTTTCGAAAATTTGGGGGAAAACACCAAGAAACACCAAACTTAAAAATTTTAAGATCAAAACACAAGAAAGACTCAAGAACACTTTGAAGATTCATAAGAACACGAAGAACAAAAACTCAAAGACTCAAAGGACTCAAGAACATAAAAAGAACACCAAACTTAAAATTTTTTTTGAAAACCAAAACAAATTTTCGAAAACTCACAAAGAAAATAACAAGAAAATACTAAACTAAAAAAATTAGAACAAGAATTAAACAAAGAAAAATTATTTTTGAAAAGATTTTAGAAAGAAAGACTCAAAGGAGCAACCTTTCACAAGAAAATAGACACATTCAAAAAATGCATGAATTAAATGGAGAGAAACTATTTTTGAAAAATTGAAGGAACACAAAAAGCATGCAATTGACACCAAACTTAAATCAAGAAACTAGACTCAAACCTATTGACTCTAAACACAACAAAATAAATTGTTCCTAATCTAAGCAATAAAATAAACCGTTAGTTGTCCAAACTCGAACAATCTCCAGCAACGGTGCCAAAAACTTGGTGCACGAAATTGTTAATCACACTTTTCACAACTCGTACCACTAACCAGCAAGTACATTGGGTCGTCCAAGTAATATCGTTGTCAATGGCTACCATCCGTCCTCTCGGTGAAAATGGTCCAGGTGCGCTGTCACCGCACGGCTAATCATCTGTCGGTTCTCACTCATGCTGGAATAGGATCCATTGATCCTTTTGCGCCTGTCACTACGCCCAACCCTTGTGAGTTTGAAGCTCGTCACAGTCATTCAATCCCTGAATCCTATTCGGAATACCACAGACAAGGTTTAGACTTTTCGGATTCTCAAGAATGCTGCCAATAGATTCTAGCTTATACCACGAAGACTCTGATTAAGGAATCCAAGAGATACTCATTCAATCTAATGTAGAACGGAGGTGGTTGTCAGGCACGCGTTCATAGGTTGAGAATGGTGATGAGTGTCACGGATCATCACATTCATCATATTGAAGTGTGAATGAATATCTTAGATAGAAACAAGCATGTTTGAATAAAAAACAGAAATAATTGTATTAATTCATCGAGACACAGTAGAGCTCCTCACCCCAACAATGGAGTTTAGAGACTCATGCCGTCAAAGAGTACAAAGTTCAAATCTAAAAAATGTCATGAGGTACAAAATAAATCTCTAAAAATTGTTTAAATACTAAACTAGTAACCTAGGTTTACAGAAAATGAGTAAACTGAGATAGATAGTGCAGAAATCCACTTCTGGGACCCACTTGGTGTGTGCTGGGGCTGAGACTTGTGCTTTTCACGTGCCTGGGCTGTTTCTGGAGTTAAACGCTAGGTTGTAACCTGTTTTGAGCATTTAACTCCAACTTGTAACCTGTTTATGGCGTTTAACACCAAAATGGAACATGGAACTGGCGTTAAACGCCAGTTTACGTCATTTATATTCGAGCAAAGTATGAACTATTATATATTTCTGGAAAGCCCTAGATGTCTACTTTTCAACGCAATTGAGTGCGCGCCAATTGAACTCTTGTAGCTCCATAAAATTCATTTCGAGTGCAGGGAAGTCATAATCCAACAGCATCAGCAGTCCTTTTTCAGCCTGAATAAGATTTTTGCTCAGATCCCTCAATTTCAGCTAGAAAATACCTGAAATTACAGAAAAACACACAAACTCATAATAAAATCCAGAAATATGAATTTTGCCTAAAAACTAGTAGAAACATACTAAAAACTAACTAAAACATACTAAAAACTACATGAAATTACCCCCAAAAAGCGTATAAAATATCCGCTCATCAGTCTCTACCGAGCAGTCAATAGAATACATGTTCCTAGTTAGTAACAACCAATCCGAGTATGAGGCACTTCTCATTGGTCTACATCTGGCCAAAGAAAGCGGAATCCAACACATCAAGGTCTATTCTGACTCCCTGCTTGTATTCCAGTAGGTAAATGGCATATTTCAGGAATGCGAGCCTTTGTTAGAGCAATATTTAATGCAGGTAAGGCATCTAATTCAACAGTTTAGAAATTTCCAAATAACACATGTCAATTGAAATGAGAATAATAGGGCTAATATATTAACTAAATTAGCTACAACAAGGAGCTCGGAAAAACTATTAAATTTATCACAAATAACATTAGAATAACCAAGTATATACAACGACTTTGTCCTGAGTATATCACAGGTAGAATATTGGAGGACCCCATATGTCAACTTCTTGAAAAATGGTATAATACCAACAACTGAAGGAAATCCTAAAGTCTTTAGAAAAAAAGCTAGTTTCTTCACAATCATTGGAGACGACCTCTATAATCGAGGGTTCTCTCGGCCCTTGCTGAAATGCTTAAGGGATGAAGATGCCACCTTAGCAATGTCGGAAGCTCACGAAGGAATATGCGGCACACACATAGGAGGCCGAAGCCTGGGAGCAAAATTACTAAGAATAGGGTGTTATTGGCCATCCCTAAAGAAAGATTCCATGACAAAAGTAAAACGATGTGAGAACTACCAAAAATGCGCCCCAGTAATACACAACCCAATCGAGATGTTACACACATCAGAGAACGGCTAGCCATTCCACTGTCCTTTTCCAATATCACAAGGCCAGGTAAAATTTCTACTTGTAGCAATTGACTACTTTACCAAATGGATAAAAGCTTAACTACTCGCCAGAATAACAGTTGAAAAAGTACAAAGTTTCCTTTAGAAGTTTATAATATGTCCATATGGATTGCCTATGGACATTGTTACTGATAATGGTAGATAGTTTACTGATAAAAAATAGCATCTTTCTTAAAAAACTTAAACATCAAACACCATTTTTCATCGGTCGAGCACCCTCAAAACAACAGGCTCGCCGAAGCAACTAACAAGTCATTTTGCATGCAATAAGGAAAAAGTTAACTTTAGCCAAAACTCAGTAGGCTGAGCTAATACGAGAGATACTCTGGGGATACAACACTATCGAACAAAGCTCGACTAAGGAAACACCTTTCAAATTGGTGTTTGGAGCCGATGCCATGATCCCAGTAGAAATAGCTTAAGGATCGATAAGAACCGAACATTTTGATGAAGATGCAAATGATCAAATGAGAAATGCCGAGCTGGATACTATAGAGGAAGAAAGACAAGATGCACGAATACGCCAAGAAGCAATGCAACTCATAGTTCAACGCAAGTACACCAAGAAAGTCAGACCTTGCCCCTAACAACAAGGTGACCTCATCTTGAGACGTCTTGAAGATGTTTGAAGACTTCCAGGACAAGGCAAACTCGTTATTGCGATTATACTACATTTAACTATTTGTAACGATTTGAAGCTTGGAAGGTACTCTTTTTCCTACCACCAAGGTTTTTTCCTAAAAGGGTTTTACTCGGGGAGGTTTCGTCGAGGCTGGCCACTTCAAAATCTCCCGATATACATACAAATGCATATATTATATATCAAAGTCCATTTTCATAACAGTATGCAATAAACAAGCATCAAATTCTATCAAAATAAGCAACAACAAATGTTGCAGTGTCAATATAGCATAAGCGCAAGTGCCAAATATCCAAAACAAACAAAAGCAGTCATAATTACAAACTTTTTCATACTAACAATCAATCCTACTTATCACCTATGTCTGTAGTCTCATCCTGGACTTCTACCCCAGGCTCATCATCCACCAATTTACCATCAACAACAATTTTAGTCAAATCAAATTGACTAATCTCACACCCTGGAGGCTGGAGCAAAAACAGAAACTTGGCTCACAGCATGATCAAATCCACTAGCAAACATTTCCAGTCCTTCATCTTCCAGCTCATGAATCTGAGATGTCAACTTGCCCTTCTTGACCTCACCCTCCTTTAGCTGACCCTGAAGAGCACGGATTTGATCCTGCAAACTCCCGATTTCCACCTCCATTTCCTTCATCTTTTTGGTCAGATTAACGACCACTCCTTCTCTTTCAGCAACTGACTTCTCCAGTTTTACAATTTTTTTCTTTTTCAATTTTTTCTTCAGCATCGAGCAATTCTTTAGTTCGGCCAACACACAGCAATCTTGTACCAAGGACCTTACACACATACACGATTCATCAGCAAAGAGACCCAACCCAAATATAATATAAAAACAAATACTACCACATGTACCTGCATATACTGTCCTACCACTTTTTTCCCCACGTCTCTCAAAAGCTCAATGTCATTGGGATTCTGAGCAACCTTGTCAGCAAGAGCACCGAAGGGGAAGCGATTGCGCTAGATCGATTCCACAGCACCATCAGTCATGAAACCATGAACACAAGATTGCTTCTTCACTACACTTCTAACCCTGGATTCAAATGCCAGGTTTACGCCTGACAAGATCTCTAACGATCAGTCGAATTCCAAATTCTTCCCTTTTTTCCCTCATGGGTGTGCACTAGATTGTGCAACGTTAGCAGTCGCGTCCTTCTCAACCTTCCCAGCTGAAACATCCCTATCCCCTTTCTTTTTCTGATCAAGAAAACTTCTCATCCTTGCCGAAGATAAACTCGGTACTCTCCCACTTACACAACAAAATATATACATTACTCCATCAATATTTAGAAGCAGGACAAAGAAATATATACAGGTCTTCACAGAACTCTCACCAATATAACTGCTCAACCCATTAAAGTCATTTTCAAATTTCAGAACCTCAGAAATAGACAACAATTTCCCGACAGAAAAGTAGTCGATAAGATAATCTAAAAGCAAGTCCTCTTCCTCACATCTCGTAAAAGCATCTAGAACCTGCATGGGTTCAGGACACCAGAAGAGAGGGAACATTCTTGCCCAATTCATTATCTAAGAAAAAAGGATACTCCTTCTCACAGGAGCGAACCTTTACGAACATTTTCTTAAAGTTTTTAAACGAAAATTTGTACAACACAAACATAGAATGACCTGGGTAACTACTTAAATTAATCCAGAGACCTTTCCAGACACCTTTTGCTTGAAATAACAAAAAGAACACTTCCAGAAAAGGTTCATATTCCAGGAAACTCATCAAACAGTCGAAGGCTCGAAGGAAAGCCCAAGAGTTGGGATGGAGTATGAATGGAGCACAATTTAACTGTGTCAAAACCTTGCATTCAAAATTGGAAAACGGAAACCTCACATTCAACTCAGAAAAGATACAAGTATACATATAGAAGTACGTCCAATCCCCTCTTTTTTCACAAATCCTCTCCTCTCCATTACAGGAGAGCAGTTCGACCCCACAACCAGCACCCTCCCGAACCCATCTCACAGCATTCAGCGAAGCTAACATCTTAGGATTTTGAAAAAGCGACACGCGACACTTGACGTCCATGTGGACCATTCATACCAGTCATCTTTGACCTCCACTACTTTATCCTCTGGTTTTTTCATGACTAAGACGGTGAAAAACAGAGAAACAAAAAAATAGTGAAGGACACTAACCTTTCGTTGTCATCCCTTTTTTGAATTAGTACAAAGAAAAAGTCTCCCAAAGTGAAGAGATTTTGAAATGCAATAAACACTATCACACGACCAAATTTTAAGTTAATCCCTAACTGTTGGATCACAAAAACTCTTTGCATTACCAAACAGCTTCCTACCCACGATTGCCTCGATAATAGACCC
This sequence comes from Arachis hypogaea, assembly GCF_003086295.3. Taxonomy (NCBI): domain Eukaryota; kingdom Viridiplantae; phylum Streptophyta; class Magnoliopsida; order Fabales; family Fabaceae; genus Arachis; species Arachis hypogaea. The sequence goes on from NC_092038.1 coordinate 29,932,908, forward strand.
CACTAGCATTTATTACAAGCATCCCTCAATGACCCCAAGACCAATAAATGTGCCATGTTTTACGCGGATAACATTAAGAAAAAGAAAGGTCGGCACCACGTTGAGCTTGGGGGCTTGAGTGCAAGTGAAACAGGTATAATGTCAAACAAAAGCTCAACTTACTTCCGACATTAGCAATTCAAATTTGGGGACTGTGATCTATACTCGTTATAATTGAATCGACTTACGCCTCAGCTGGCCCATATCCATATAAGCAGACCAACTACTAGGTCAAAATCAGATAACGCCGTACTAAGAGAAAATTCCGCGACGCACCTCGGATTAGGTAGCGAGAATCTCGGATCAGTAACGGACGTAATTTTCAAACATAAATAGCCCTGCTTAGACAACCTAAAGGTAGGCACACAAAAGATACACAAAAGCTCGGATTAAGCATCATTAATATTAATATTATTATTGAACGTGGACTGATTTGAGTGTCGAAGTTCTTTTTGTAGGTTCTCCACGCCGCCCCGACGAGGAAGAAGTCAAGGCGCAGTACATAGGAGAAGAACGCCTCGAGTGCTCTCCCAGCTGCGATCGACCTATACCTCGGAGCTCGATTCTAAACAGGAACATCTACCTTTATGTCCAATCGCACAAATTATATTCACTCTTTGCCATTATTATATCACTGAAATACCTTAGTGTGTTAGAAGATTGAATTGTTCACGATACACCATAGAGCTCAAATAGCAAGAAACACTTTAGCTCATCTCACACTCAACTCTTTTCTTCTTATTCCTGTCTAGCTAGTGAAACGGTCTTTAATAATAGATCACTCAATCAGTTTGTAGCTTCTTAAGCCATTCTCAACATACCTTCCTTGCAAATCTATAGTAAAGGAATAGAAGATCCACACACTTATCATCTGCATTATACAAACTATACCTGCTATACGCCTAGATTAAAATCTTCAATTTCAAAACGGTCCTTTTTGTTTATTCTTCCCACCAGCACAAACTATACAAAACACACGTTATTTTCCAACGTACTCCCTGGAGTTTTCATAAATCACATTTTACTATTGACCCGTTCAACCATTTGGAAAAAATGTAGTAATTCTTGAAAACCCACATTTATTTCATGATTTTTCAAGAAAAGAAAGGTTAACACTATTTGACTCTTGAGATAGAAAACATGTTTCCTGAGATCTCCACCAATCTCAGACCCACTCGAATATCTTAGAAGCACTACTAGTCAAGTCGCTGACTTTTTAAAATTACTTTTTAAGTGCTCAAGGAGCACATATGCAAAGAAATGCATGACCTAAACTTCCCTCGTGTTAATAAGAGGCTTAAAAAACTCAAATCTATCCACAATAAGAGGTTTTGTAAATACATCAGCTATTTGAAGTTTTGTTTTTGTAAATTTGAGTTCTATTTTCTCTTTTTGAGCGTTGTCTCTAATATAGTGATGCTTAGCCTCTATATGTTTTGTTCTATAATGATGAACATGATTTTTAGTAATGCTTGTGGAACTTGTATTATCACAAAATATAGATCAGTAGATAGTCCTCCAATTGATTTCTGATCTAAGAAACTTTTTACAACAATTGGTGGCAGCTAAGTACTCTACTTTAGTAGTTGATAGAGCCACAAGATTTTGGTTGCTGCTTCACCAAGTGATAAGACACTTTCTAGAGAAACAATAGCTTCTACTTGTGCTCTTTCTATCATCTTGATCTCCGACGAAGTTAGCGTTAATATAATGAACTGCTTCAGTTCATGAGTCTTTCTCATACCCCAGACCAAGATTGTAGTACCCCAAGTAGCTCAAAATCCTTTTTATAGCTGTAAGATGGGACTGCCTAGGATTAGATTGAAATCTTGAATAGAAGTGAGGTATAGAAGTCATATCATCATTCATTTATATGTGGCCTTAAAGGCACTTTCTCCATATTGAATAGGTTTAGCATTTTCCATATTGAACTTCATCAAAAGCTCCTTGCCATACTTTAACTGACGAATGTAAATGCCTTTCTTACTTTGCTTGATCCAAAATCTTAGAAGGAATTTCAAATTTCCTATCATGCATATCTCGAATTTACTATACATCAAATAAGCAAATTGCTTGCATAATGAATTATGAGTTGCTTTGAAGATGATACCATCTACGTAAATTTGAAAAACTAGAACCTCCTTATTTGATGAAGAGTGAACAGTGTTCTGTTGTGAATGTATCTCTTGACGGTCGTTTTGAGTTAAGAAAGAAGTCAAACAGTCAAACCAAGTCCTTGGAGCTTGTTTGAGACCATAGAATAATAATGAGTTTTCAGGTTTAACACATGATACAATCACTTCTTATCTTTAAATCTAAGTAGCTATCTCACATATACCTCTTTAAATATGAAGCCATTTAAGAAAGCCGACTTTACATCCATTTGTTACAATATGATCTTCTGAGAAGTATCAAAAGCAAGCTAGATTCTGATTGCTTTAGACCTTGAAACTGGTCAAAAAATATTTCTTCAAAATCAATCACTTAATTCTTTCAATTCATATATCATTGGACTATCTTGCCTTATTTTGGACAATTTTTCCAGTTTCATCAAACTTGTTCTTGAACACCCACCTCGTTCTAATGATGGTTTTTCCTTTCAGTCTAGGAACTAGGTGCCAAAATGGATTCTTCTTAAAAAGCTCAAGTTTTTCTTCCATTGTTTTAACCCAATCTTGTTCCTTGAGAACTTTAGAAATATGGACAGGCTCAAACTTGAAGATAAGAGCAATATTGTTTCTGAAGGAGGATCTATTTTTGACTCTTGTCAATTTATATTTAATATCTTAATCCATATTACATACTTGTAAATTTAAGTAGTTTGTGTTCACTTAATAACTTCTTTGAACTAATCAGAATCAAAAAAGTTTTTAAATTGAGTTGTTAAGTTTACAAGCTTCTCAAGACTCTTACGTAATTACTATGACTTTTTGTAATTCACATATATCTTTGTAAATTTATCCAATAGTGACTTCTAAATCTGAAAAGGCATAAAGAAAGAATATTTAAATTTTTAGATTGGTGGAATATTCAATCTGAGTCTTGTCTAAGAATATCATTAGGACATCTAAGGTTCTTGAATTGGTGGTGTATCCAATCCTAGTCACCGCTCAGCCAGTGAAGGGCTTTTGTATTTAGTTTCTAACAAATCTTTGAAGTACTTTTTTAATTGATGTTGTTGTTGTATTAGCATCATAAGTGACTAATAATTTGCTATCGAGAGAGGTATTAGGAGATTTTTACCCACATGACATCTATGGATAAGTTCAGGCTAAAGTTTAGGAAGTCATCAGAGCGGATGCAGTATATAGAAATTCAGATGGAGGTGTACCAACTCTAAATGCACGCCAAAATGCACGCTGCTGATGACATCAATTCTGCTGGTGGCAACATTGCAGCTGGTGATAGCGGTCCTGTTGGTGACATACAAACATCATTATTGCCTTCTGCGTTGCCGACTCAGAGCCACGGTACCGACGATGGTGACGACGACTACCTGAATTTATAGATATTAGTTTTCTGTTTTATTATTTTATGATATTTATTTTATGTACTTGATTTTTAATTTATTTAAACATTGTATTATTTAGTTTAAATAAAAAATTTCATTATTTATGAACTGATCATTAATCGTGTGAAAAAAAATTAAATTTAAAATTAAAATAGACAATTTATTTTGAATTTTAAAAAAATGAGATTACCGTCAAAATTACTGTTGGAATAATGATAATATAGCGTAGAACACAGTTTTTGGCACCAACATTACCATTGAAAAAATTTGTAATTACCATCAGACGGAATAAATCTGACGGTAAATATTTACCGGCGAGGTTTATACTATCCAATTGTTTATCACGGTAAATCCGACGGTACTCAACGTTTTTTTTAGTGCAACATCAACAATATGATAAATCTATTATATCTATCATATATTACTAATTTTACAACCAAAATGTGTCACATGTAGAGTGGATTCTCTCCAGTGAAGAAAAAACCGGATGGTGTCAATTGTGATCTCTCACCCTTCATTACTCTCTCTCTCATATTTAATTTTGGTCCTACTTATAAAGTTAATGGTGAGAAATCACACTTCATTTTCTCAAGTGTTAAAAAATCTGGAGATGATCCATTTCCTTGTCACATGTCATGTTTTCATTGCAATTGAAATCAAATCTTTTCCTCCAAAATTAAAGAATTCTCCCCTCTTCCTTACTAATTTTAATGTGCCCCATGTCACTCCCTCATTGTAATTGAAATCAAATATTTTCTTCCAAAATTAAAGAATTCTTCCCTTTCCCTACTAATTTTACAACAAAAATGTGTCACATGACACTCTTTCATTACAATTGAAATCAAATCTTTCCCTCCAAAATTAAAGAATTCTTCCCTCCTCCCTCTTCATTTCTCTATTTCTTTCATTCTTTCAACCACTCTATCTATTTTATATATCATTATCAATATCAATGACTAATTACTAATTTGACAATCAAAATGTACCACATGATATTCTTTAATTGCATTAAAATTAAAATTAAAATTGAAATATACCTATATTATGTATCATATATTACTATCTAATTTAATAATCAAATGTGTCACATGACACTCTCTTATTAAAATTGAGAGAAATTATTTTTTTAAATTAATTAACTCTCTTCTTAAATTCTCTCATCTACCTCTCTCCATTTTTCTATTTCTTCCTACTATTTTTACTCTATATATAATTTATATTTTATATTAGTAATTTGACAAATCAAAATATGTCATCCGATATTTTTTTACAATTAAAGTAAAATTTTTACTTTTAAAATTAACAATTTCTCACTCTCACTCTCATTCTTCATCTTTATCTTTATATTTCTTTCTCTTTTTTCTCATTCTCTATTTTTTCTATCTTTCTGTTCTACAAAAAATAAAATTAATAAAATAATATAATTTAAATAAAGAATATTATTATTATTATGTACATAGTTTTTTAGTTTTTTATTTAGTTTTAAATTTTCACCGCTTATCTTTTTAATTTATATTTTTATTTTTCTTCTTTCAAATATTTATTACATATAATTTGAAAAGAATACTAATGTTATAATTAAAAGTTAGAATCAAGATTCAATTGTTTTAAAAAAATTAATTTTGAGTTAATTTTATAATTATCAGTATAATTTTTTATGCTAATATCTAATTATATTTTTATATATAGAGAGAAAAAAATATTATTTTTAAATAACAAGTAGTCACCAAAAAAAAAATAACAAATATAAAAATTAATTATTTTTATTTGTGTAATAGATTTAACACCTAATTAAATATAAAATTATACACGTTAAATTATTTTAAATTTTAGATAACGAATATTAAAATTAATTATTAATAAAATATTAGACTTTTTTATATAAAAATATTAATTAAAAGTTTTATTATTTAATTTTTTATTTTCAGATACCTTAATTTTCTTAATCAGAGACTTTAAGAAAATAGACCATAATTTTAAAAAAATTATATTTTCGTAATATTATTATGGATAAAAATATTAGTACGATAAAAATTAGACAATAATATATGTATAAGAAATGAGAAAAACAAATTTAAATGAGAAAAGGAGAAAGTGGTACTGATAATGGCGGTGTTGGTGAGTGGTGATAATGGTGGTGTTGGTGAGTGACGATTATGCGAAAGAGAAGGATAAGAAAAAAGAAAAAGAAAAAAATGGGGCATCAACAATAAAAGAAGAAAGAAAAAATTATTCGCAATTTACGTTAAAAATGAGAAATTATTTAGATTAATTACCGTATAACTGGCAAGCATGTATATAAAAGATGTTATAACGATTTGGTTGGATTTAATTTTGGTCTTCCATCCAATAACAGACCCTCCTTTTTGTAAGCTACGAAAGAGTCTTTTTTCTTTTCAAAATCAAATAATTATAACAATCGGAAAAAGATATCTTTCTACTACCAGACTTGCTATCTTAATCGAACAAAATAGATCAAGATATAATAGCTTGCCTTCTAGAATTATTAGGGTTACGAATTCAGGCACAGTTCCAGCCTTCCAGGTTGTAGATGAAATTCAAATCGATTTGAGAACAATTTTCATGTCCGCTTTTCCAAATTGTTATTTTAAATTTTTAGCATCAAATTCAATTCAACTATTAAACTAGAATTGAAACCAAAACTCTTAACTCCATGATAAGTTTCAATCGAACAATATGACTGCCACAGGAATCGGAATCGGAATCGTTAGCTATCCAGTTATCCTTCAAATTGCGATTCGTAAGTTAAAAAAATAGAATATAATTAAAAAATGGAAACCAGTTACAGATAGAACATGATTATGCATAAAAAAATAAATTAAAATTATTGTAATATCACAAACAATTGAGTTGTCTCATAATCAACCAGATCGATCAGATACCAAATAAATAAACAAATAAGAGTAATTTTTTTATTAGCATTCAACAATGTTAGAATTAAAAGCAAGAAAGGAAACAAAAAGAATAGTATGTTGTCAAATGAAACCTGAGATTAATTAAACCTATAAGAATAATCTTAGTAATGTTGTTCCCCAGTTTCTAGATCTACGGAAACGGCACCCAGTTGATAATTTCTGAGTCCAACGGAGGCGGAAGCAGCAGCAACAGGAGAGGAAGAAGGAGATGAATGAACCGAAGAAGCAACCATGATCAAGCTCCCTTCACTCCACGCCCTCCTCATCGGATACGAGATATTGTTACCCCAGGGCTGCTTGTGGGTGCACGCGCCACCTCCGTTACGGGACTTGCTATGCAGCGCGCAGCTGCAATTGCGGTGGTAAGGCCGGCGTTCCACGCAGTGGTCATAGCCAGAGATGCTGCCCTCGAAGATCGGGCGGAAAAGACCATCTGCTGCGGCGCCGGAGGCCATGCCAAACAGCACCCAAACCAGGAAGGAAAAAAATATATTGCCTTTCGCACTGGTTTCCTTCCTTGGTTGCTATCGCTTAATGCGTTATTTAACTTGTTATTAATGGGCCGATTTGGTGATCACAACGTGTTTGCGCCGACCACTTTTTGTTTTTTTTCTTTAATTAAAAAAAAAAACAAAATATAACAATAATATGAAATTTTGAAGGAGTTTTTGTGGGGTTGTTTAAATAAATAAAGTATAGGTGCCGTTTATACTGTTAGAGCCAGCATGTGTTCCGGGGGTTCGTTATCATGACTTAGTTGTAGACCACATGGAACCTTGGTCCGGGTTTCTCGATATTTCTGCCTCAGACTTCGCAAGCTATGACTCGATTCGATTGTAATTTTGTAATTAAATAATTTATATATAATTATATTTATTTTGGTTTAATTATTCTGTTAATTTTATAGTTTTGCAAAATTTTCAATCCACTTCTTATACTTTTTTTTTCTTTTTAATTGAATCCTTGCACCAATTTTTTTTTTAATTGGGTCTCTACACTTTTTTTCCCTTTTATTTAGGTTCTTATACCAATTTTTTTTTTAGTTTGGTCCCCATATAATTAAGCCAATTACTACTAAGAAGGACTTAATTGAAAAAAATTTTTAATATAAGAACTCAATTAAAAAGAAAAAAATATAGAAATCTAATTGATATTTTCATAAAACTATATGGACCAATAGAACAATTAAATCTTTTATTTTTTATAATATGTATATTTTAAATTTTATTTTTTTATTAAATTAACTATTATTTTAAGATTTTGATAAAAAATACTATAAATAAAAGATATTTTTATTTTTTACTTTACAAATTTTTAATAAAATTTAATATTTATTTAATAATTATATACCATTAAAAAAAGAATAATTTGAGAGTAAACAAAAAATATAAATAAAATAAACCTAAAATAGTTTAATTAAAAATATTATAAGTATATAAATTAACTAACATATGAAGACATATAAATGCGATTTTTAATTTTAGTGTTATGGTGCAAGTAGTATTTTTTTAATAATATGGATTCTTGATTTTTTTTTTGGGATATCACAAATCTAAGGTTAGATCCATAGTTTTTAAACTTTTTTGTTTAACATGTAAATCTGAAGGTTAGATTTTTTATTTATAATTTTTTTTCACAAAACGGACCCATTAATTTACTTATCACTTAAAAAATATTTCAAATCACAAAAATCTGAGGTTCAGATTTTTGCAAATGGGATCTTAAGTTTTGTTTTCAAGATAAAACTGAGTCTCCAATTTATGAATTTTAATTAAAAAAATATTTCTATATCCATAAAAAATATACCACTTCTTTATAATTAAGCATAACACATTCTGAATTTTTATAACTAAAAAAATTAACCTAATATAATATAGATTGATGGCAAAAACTAAATCTTTTCTAACATAATAGGTCCAAACAAACTTTTAACCAAGTTTTGGAATTAATTCAAAAAATTCTATATTCCAAGTCCATTCCAAAAATCTCTTTGAAGTCCCAAGTCATACATCACGTGTGTGGAGTGCTGACGCAGCAACTCTCCTCCCATGAATGTGCAAGTGCACAGAGGAATACTCGGTTTTTTTACGTAGTTTGCATGAACCAGACAATTTTAATAAGTTTGATTGTTTTTTATCGATTTTTAAATCGAATTGACTAAATTATCGAATTACTAATTTTTCAATCAAATCAGTTGTTCTTGTCCAATTTTGATAACAATATTTAAGAGTAATTGCTCAAGCATGTCTTTAAAAATTTTTATAAAATTAAAAAAAATAAAAGAATTAGGTCTTTGAGAATAAAAAATAGCAAATTTTAAAAATTTGAAATACTAAATTTATAAATTTATATAAAATTACAATGCTGGACATAATTTACTTTTTATTAATTATTAGAGACTAACAAATTTATTATTGTAACTTCACATATTTTTTTTACCTATGCTATTTCACCAACAGAAAACGTAGTTGGCAACTGCGAACTACGAATACATAGTTGATCGTAATTGCTGTTTTATCGAATTATTCTTGATGGATTTTTTCCATTCTGACATAATCACATATGATCTCTCTCACCTCTCTCCCAACTCGTTTTTCTAAAACTTAAATTCCGTCCGTTTGATCTGTCCCAAAGAATATATCTTCTTTTTTCCTTCTCTAGGAAATATAAAGCTATGTACATTGTTTATCCTCCTCAACACCACAAAAAAATCATGGCGCCACAATAAAATCGGGGTGTAATAGTTGACTCTCTCGACAATTACGTTACTACCTTTGAGGTATGTAATCTCTGACACTTTGCTATTTTATGTTACTTGTTGTTTTACCTGGATGAAATCAATTTTGATATTCAAAAATTGATTAGATAATTATATCAATACCTATGATTTTGACGATTTTGGAGTTTCAGTTGAATTTTTAATGGAGTTTGGTAGGAAAAACACGGAGCAGTTTTACACAGCCAATTTTTTACTTTCATCCATCTAGTTTGCGTTTGATTTAGGGTTTCATCAATTTAATTCGTATTTGATGTTAGTTCCATTGGACGTGACACCCAGATGGTTCCGTGGGCTTTCACACTGCCCGTGCGAGAAAGTGGTTTTCTTTGACACGGCCAGTGCGAGAGGTCAGATGGTTGTAACACGACCTATGTGAGAAAGCGGCTTGCTTTGACATGTTCCGTGCAAGAGATCAAATGGATATCGTACGACCCGTGTGATAAAGCAACTCGCTTTAACACAGACCGTGCGAGAGATTAGATGGCTATCACATGACTCGTGTGAGAGGTTAGAGGACTGTTACACACCTCGTGTGAGAGATCAGACGGGAGAGGACTGTGACATGGCCCATGTGAAAAATTAGACTGATGTCATACGGCCTGTGTTGAGAGATTAGAGTTGTTTTTTAGTTTCAGTATTCAATTAACAAAATTAAGAAACCGCTTGTCAAAATTTCTTAGGGTAGTTGCAACCAATACAATGGCTTTGAATTGTTTTGTAGTTATTAATCATTGGTTAGTTTGGAGGCAGAGTTTTTGATTATTACCTAGACCAGAACATGGTTGTTTAAGTGTATTTATTTGACATAAATTTTTCTGGTTGCATTTAAGTGTATTTATTTGATTCCATACATTTTCTTTGATCGTGTTTGTGTTGTTGGTTTAGGCATTTGTGGTTAGATATTAACTTTGTTGACCCCTTGGTGATTTTTTTTCCAAAGAACTTTTGGAAGTGTGTTTTCAATTGAGGTGTCATCATGGAATCAGAAATTAGTGATGATGTTTCCATTGTTGGCATGGAATTTGAGTCTATAGATGTAGTAATCTAATTTTACAACACCTACGCGAGAAGAGTTGGCTTTGAATTGAGGAATAAGAATTCGAAATAGAATGCCGATGGGGTTGTATACTATGTTATGCTTGTCTGTAATTGGGAGGACAGAGCCGAATCAAAGGTTGATGAAACGAGAAAGGTCTATCCAAAAGGACCTACAGGGTGTAAAGCCAGGATGATTGCCTCTTCCAATGTCAGCGGTAGTTGGATTATTAGGTGGTTGAACTCGAACACTGTCACGATCTAAACTGCACTAATTCGAGGTTATTGAGACAAAATAAGGTTATTTCTATGAAGTTAAAAGGACTTGCCAAATTGATTCTCAACCCGGCATTCGAGTATGTAAAATATTTCAGAAGCTGCTTAATCATGTCGGCGTGCCTGATAGCCTTAGTTTTGGAAAAAAGATGTGAGGAATTTCATTGATTTGGATACAAGGTCAATTGGGAAAGGAGGCGATGGTAAAGTAGTGATGGACTATTTCGAACTGATGAAGGAGCGAGATAACCATTTTTACTATGATGTTGATTACGATGAAGAATGTCAAATTATTCGAATATTTTTTGATGATCCTCGGAGCATTGCCTCGTACGAGTACTTTAGGGATGTTGTCAGTTTTGATACGACATGCACAGACAAGTACGACATGTCGTTTGCTGCCTTTGTCAGAGTCAACCCTCACGGACAATTTGTACTTGTTGTATGTGGGTTACTTAACTCCGAAGATGAGGCTTCATTTGTGTGGTTATTTAATTCCTCAGTGAATTGTATGTCCGAACAGCCGCCAGCAACTATTGTCACTAACTAATATCCCTCTACAAGAGCTGCTATTAGGAAGTCCCTGCTACATAGTAGGCATAGGTGGTTCTTGTGACACAAATTGAAAAAGGTTCATGAGAAGTTAAAAGAATATGGTTGATACAAAAATATTCAGGTTACAATGAGTGAAGTCATCTTTTAAAGTTTGACTATAGAAGAGTTTAAAGATAATTGTACTGGTTTTGTGAATGCCTACTGTCTCTAGGATAACGAATAGTTGCAAGGGCTATGGAATGATCGCAGATGTTGGGTTCTAGTGTATCTGAAGGGTGACTTCTATGCTGGAATATCATCCACTCAGAGAAGCAAGAGTGTCCTTTTTTGTTCGACAAGTATCTGAACCCGCAGACAATCTTGACCGAATTCCTAACCATGTACAACAATGCTCTAATGTCTAGGGTGAAAAAAAAGGCCGCCAAGGATTTTGACTCTCTAAACAAGGTTGTGCCATGTTACTCTAACAACGAAATTGAAGTGCAATTTCAGTTTGAATACACCAATGACATCTTTTAGAAGGTGTATCGTGACTTTTGAGAGAAAATGAACTGCATTGTATCGTTAATCCGGGATTAATATGGTATCCAAGTCCATGAGGTGGTCCATGATGTGAAGATAGTAGGCTGATGACGAGAAGTGAGGCCCTGAGTTAAGTTCGAGAGGGATGGGGGTATGTACGGTTTGCCTGCTATTTGAGTTCAAGGGCATTATATTTTGTCATTCACTAGTTATACTTCAATGGGAGAGAGTTTTGGCTGTCCCTAATCAATATTTTCTTTTGTGGTGGAGCAAGAGGATTTTCAGAAGGCATTCCACTATCATGAGTTGTTACACAGTGGACTATAGACAGCTGCACGTGAAGCGTTATAATCGCCTTCAAGACCATTTCAACAAGGTTGCAGAAGCAGTTGTACACTCTGAGCAGTACAGCGGCCTCCTGCACAACTTGCGTAAGGAGTTTCGTGCCAGTCTTTCTCAAAACATTTCTTGCAGCAATTGCGGTGCATCCTTTAATCATGGTGGAAAAGGAGTAAGCGAGTGTGGAAGAGTTGAAACCGACGCCAATCTAAGCATCCATAGTCCCGTGATGGTTAAACAGAAGGGCCGCCCTTTGAAAAATAGAAATATTTTGACATTTGAACGTGAATATGCAAAATGCAAGAAGCATTTACTAAAGATGCGTGTAGACTCTAATTTCGACAATCAGAGGTGTAACAATGTCAGGAAGCGATGAAAAAATATATCGGTGATGAACATTGAGCAGGTAAGTTATCAATGAAGTTTCTGACTCAGTTGTTTTTATGTTTTGGCTAGTATAGTAACTGAATGATAACTTTAATTGTTTTCCAGTGTGGTCCTGACCAAGGCGAATTCGGTGCTCCCTACAACAACATCGTTTCGAGTCGTCCGTGGCGGTCATAGCCGACCAAGAAATGGGGAACATAGCCATCATAGTGTGCTTCAATGCATCAATCTCAATTATTGTATGATGAGTTTTTTAGAACCGAACATTTTGATGGGCTACTAAGCGGATGTATACGCGTACGATGATTCGTTGGTATTTGTGGCACTGTAACGTATTTTAATTATTAGATCTCTTTAATAGATTATTTTGATAAAAGCATGTAATACTTGTTGACGATAAACATCGTCAAACTTTACATAAGGTGCTACCCATGCCGCCGATATTGTTGTGGCAACTTTTTATTTCTGATGATCCTTTATTCTTGTTGTGCTAGACTAGTTATTTACTCTTCTTCCTATTTTCTTATTATGCATGTATGTTTTGCAACTTTAGTCAAGGGGGACCTGACAAACTGTAGCAGACACATGGCCAGGCTCAAATTTTATAGGAACTAATTTTGTGCTTCAGTCAACCGACATTTCAAGTTCTTATCCAATTGATTTTTGTCTGCATAGTTCAATTGCTGAGACTATCTATAGGGTATCAACAGTTTCAGATTTAGACTTATTGGATTTGTTTCATTTTAAATCGTGAATCGTTGGGTTAGTGGAGGCTGTGTTGTCTGTACACTTCCTTTTTTTTGTATGGTTGACATAACACAGTCGCATCATGTTAAACCCATGTTGTGGACTTGATTTATGCTCGTGGTAGTGGTGTTGGGGTTCTTGGTCTTGTGCATAGCCGATTGTTTAGTGTATTTAGGGATTTTTTATTATTTCATTTAACTTAGGCACGCAGGTTGTGTTAGCAATTGTTATGCTTAGTACCAGTTTAGAATGACATGTGCTTTTGGCAGTATTCTCATAGCTTACTTTGAAAAATCATGTTGCTATACCTAAATGATTATGTGCTTGTGTTTCTGAATTTGTTAATGATATCAACTTGGCATAATTATATATCCTATTCCATATGTGTCTAATTGAAGAATAAAGTTACTAGATTTTAAACATATCATGACAGCATGATGAATATTTTAAGCAGAATCAGAACTATATGCTGACCAGTCTTGTAACATTTTCATTCACTTTGTGTAACAGGTTTAAACATTTTATGCCCTTTTTAGAATTCAGTAGCCACATCCCGTTACCCACATAATAATCGCCTATGATTGTCTGTAAGAACCAGTGTTTTTACGAATAAAATCATTTAAATACCCAAATTAAATTCCGGAGAGTTAGGATGAGAATTTGGGGATTTAAATATGATTTTTGAACTCAGTAGTCCTTCTGAGTCAGAAAATGTGTTTTTTTTGAAAAACCATGAAAAATTGCGAATTGGTAGTCGAACCGATTGAACCAGTTCAAGTCTGCCCAGTATCGCATGAGAAAAAGTGAAAACAGTCAAAAACCTTATAATAACATTAGAAATAGGAAACCGGGCGTTAGTGTTAAAGGTTTGGCCCAAAGTTGGTCCAAACAGGTTAAAAACACTAACGGGTTGGACCAAGTCTAAGTTGGGCCCAAATCCAACATATAAAAGGGTTCATTAATGAACCAACTCAGCACAACACAATCACAAACACACCCACACCAGCTGAAAGGGGAGAAAGAGAAGAAACCCCCATGAACACTATTCTTCTTCTTCTTCCCAAGCTCATATCTTGAGCTACAGTGCTCCGATTTGCGTGCCGTCAGCGGCTATGCGTTCCTTGTGAAGAGCTCTACAGAACCTACCCAAGAAACTAGTAAGGAAAGCTTGAATCCTTCTCAGTTATTCTCCTCAAAGTTTCGAAAATCTAGGATTTTGGGTTAAGTGAGATTTTGTGATTTTGG